>NC_092858.1:144085405-144140274 GCF_032062135.1 Pyxicephalus adspersus
CATGGTGACATAATCCTCCTGGGCTCAGTAATTAAGTCCTATGTTTTGGATATGTGCATTTATGTTATACTGTGAGCTGCTGCGCCTCAAAGTTCTAAAGGAGCACAAAGTTCTTTTCATTGACTAATATTACATAATACAGACAGGATATATATCTGGTAATAAATTTGCTAGTGGTTTCGTACTTATTTTATGCTGCTGCAAAGTTTAAAATACTCTGTGAGCACCCTAGAGCAGGGTTCCTCAAGAGGTTGCTAGGAGTTCTTGAGAAATTAGCAATTTGTTCCTCCCAGGTCAGATTAAATGACACTAATGATCTTTTTGGCTGTGACATTCTTCACATTGACAAGCTATTCTTCCTACTAACCATGAAGCTAATGTACTGTGAGCTGTGGATATAGTAATTATAGCAGGGGTTCCCAGTAGAACTGACAGTTATTTCAAGAGTTCCCTTAAGTTAAAAAGGTCAAAAAAGGCTGCTTTATTGATCTAGTCAGCTGCTTTCACACCAAAGCAATCACCTGGGAGTCCAGAAATCGGACACATCCTTCTGCACACTGTTGCAATGTACAGTATTCTGTGCAGGCCTGTTGATTAAAGCAGTATTCAGGGGCAATGTCAGACCGCTGGAAAAGGGTGCAGCATTGCAAGTGAAAGCAGTGGTCTTCTGGGTGCTGCAGCAAAGGATATTTTAACCCAAAGTATGTACACAAGCACAAACCACAAATACATTTATTACTGGAATTGCAACCTAAGTGAATACAGTAGTTAGGTTGGGCAAAAAAGCCACTATAGACAGAAATCCTTACATTTAATTTGGGATTACCATGACCCAGTTTTGGAAATGCCACCATCAAAATCCTTTCCAATAATAATAGACGGTGATAAAAACATTGGTGAGAACACACTATAACATTAGAATCATGTATTCATATCAGCTCACAAGTTCTCAGCTGCATTCTTCTTCACAGTGAAACTCAAGCTTTGTTTAGCACCCCACCTCAAGCTCCACTACATCCACAACACAGATTTTAACACACTTTTCCATTTCTACTGGCTTCTCTTTTGAATGCATATGCAATGCAAACCCCCTTTTCCACATGGATTACTCAGATTTTCAGAGTAAGAAGTTCTGTACAAAGGGTGAGCTGAATGAAGTAAAGTAACCAAATATCTGTTTCTCGGACTGATGAATCATCTACTTTGCAGAGGCAATAAGAAACATCTCTAAGGATGCTTCAGGCAGCTTTTATTATTTTTAGCAGACAAATTCTTGCACCATGATAATCATTTATATTACAGCTGGAAGGCTAGATTTATTTGGTCAAGTATTTATTGAAAAAAAAATGATCCAATAACATCTCTGTATGGCAAAAGTTAGAGAATCCCTAGGATTATCATATAATTGTTTATTATAACATTTCATATAATTTTAAGGTGGAATCATTCTAGTGTTTCAAACAATAAAGTGAATTATGAGTGACCCTGTTTTATTTAAAGAACGGGAATCCAGCAAAACTGATCACTCATACAACACATTTGTGCATGTGCATCATGGCTCGAACAAAGGAAAGGTCTGAGGACCTCAGAAAAAAACGTTGATGGTGATAAAACTAGAAAAAGGTTACAAGACCATCCCTAAACAATTTGGATTCCACCAATCCATAAACTGTGTACAAATGGAGAAAATTCAAGACTATTATTACCTTACACAGAAGTGGTTGATCAGATAACTACAGATGCAAGGTGTGAAATATTTCCGAGAGGTTACAAAGAAACCCAAGGTATCTTCCAAGCAACTTAAGGCTGCTCCCACAACTTTTTGGCTTTAATGAAGATCATTATATTTGGGGAAAGAAAAATACTGCATTCCAGCACACTGGTACATTTTTGCCACACACCGATATGTTATTGGATCATTTTTGTTCAATAAATACAAATGTAATAATTTTGCTTAATTTGTGTAACTAGAATTTCCTCATCTCCTTATAGGAATTGTTTTAGATGTGCAGGTCACATTCATATAAAAATGTAAAACGTTTTAAATGGTTCACCATTGTATTTTGAGTACCTGTACATGTATGCTTGTTCCAGAACAGTGGCTCACTAGTTAGTCAAGTTAAGATCAGGATGACAGGCCCAAAGCCAATACCCGTAAAAAAAAAGTCAGCAATGCAGGCTTTCGTATTACTACCTTTACAGTGTTCTGCATTTTTTTTTTTACTGCAAATCACATATTCCCACATGCCACGTCTAAGTAGTGGTGACTGTTCAGTTAGCCTAGTAACTAAAGTTGTATGTTATGTGTATATTTACCAAGTAAGGTCACCCGGCCAGAATCCCCACTTTTTTAATTCCAAAGTTGACTTTTATCAGAACTCAGGGGAAATATATAATTCAACCATAAAGACAAGCTGCATCTAATAGTGAAGAAAGAGCACTTTGAAGTACTCTAAGGGAAGGCAAGTTTTAAGAATACACTTTATTATTTTTAATAAACATTTTTTTACAACCAATTAATGAAAAAGAAAATTAGGCTCTGCTTTAAGATAAAAAGCTCATGGCCCCCTGGTATATTTTAGCTCCTTGGTGTCCTCAATGTCATGTCTATGCAGGAGAGGGATGTATGTAAAACGTTACTGGCAGTCAAAAGGTCGATCGAACCTTGTGAACTTTCACAGATGGTATAGAAATAATATATTGAATATACTTAGAGATGGATTTCTTATTTTCTAAGTATACACAGATAATTTACCAACTGTTCACTGTCAAAAATCCTGGGGGGCTAACATAATCACACATATGACTTCTCTTAATTTGCAATGATGCTTTACATAAAGCACAAGTACACCCAGGAGGGATATTTCTGTTTTATGAGTGTCGTCTGGAGATTTAATTACTCACATTAATTTGAGAAATCTGAAAGGGCTCTTTGGTGTCCTCCTGATAGCATTGAATATTTATTATGAAGACTGTAATATAATATTTCTAATAATAAATTAACTATATGTACACAATCATATCATTTCAGCTGCAGAGAAAAAGACATATTGGTAATGATATTGTGGCTATTGTGTTTCAAGAAGAGAACACTCCATTTGTCCCAGATATGATTGCATCAAACTTTCTTCATGCGTACATTGTGGTACAAGTAGAGAATCCTGAGACAGACCATACAGCTTACAAGGTATGTAATAGGAATTATATATTGTCTAGGCAATTGTTTTCTGCTGCATCATGCCATGCTAAAATGGCAATGTTTTGATAGCCGTAGTATATACTATCAAAACCTAACCTAGGTTTGGAAAAAGTCATAACAAATCTCTTACTTTCTACAGTGTATCACTGATGGCCAGGGCTGTGAATAGGAATAAGAATTTGTCCAGGAAAAGGGTAGAAGAGGGGAACTATTAGAAATTAAAATGAACGATCTGAAAAGATTATTAAAGAAAGGTAAACAGATACAACTGCCAGAGCTGAAACAGAGCAATGAAGATTTATGTTGGATGGGTAATGAAAAACAGAGAGATCAGGAGTTAAAATTTGCAAAAATCCGAAATCCAGACAATAAAATTGGAATCCTAATGCACTTTAACTTGAGTTCTGAGAATCCGGGTATTATCACATAGAGTCAACAGAAGTGTTCTTCCTGAAGTCTCTCTCCTGTAGTAACACTTGCATCTGAGTTGTTTCATTTATAATTCATGGTGGTAATATACAGAACCATAATTAGAAAAAAGTTGTCTCTGTCCAAATATTTATGGACCTAACTGTATATAAGAAATACAATGGGAAAATTACAGTTATACCCAAATGTAAAAATTGTATCACTTTACTGCAGTCTGATGATTTCTTATTGGCAGCTGTGGGTTTTAAAACCTTGCATTTTCTCATTATTATTTGCATTAACAAAAAAATTAAAGAAAACTGTACTGTTCTGAACTTTTCCTGATCCTCTTCTGAAAATTTTATTTAACAGGCTACTCTATGAGATAACAAATGAACCACATATATCTGAAAAGTCAGAGAGAAGTCATAGCTTCTAATCTGCATAAAATCTGCATGACAACAAGGAACAAATATATTCATCATATTTCTCTACTACAGAGTCCAAAAAAGCCCAGATTTTGTTAATCTGGGCTTTTTTCTAGGCCTTGAACTGAAGAATATCAGGCAGACTTTTTTAGCTGGTTGCTTGTTCTGAGCTAGTTTTATCCTTCACTTGACATTATTTATCTGTGTACATTCTCTGTCTCAACAAATGCGAGTTGAGAGGAAAAGCGGCTAAGCACCGGCAGCAGGAGTGGGTGTTGGCACATAAGCTTTTCAGTAATAAAACAATAAAGCTTAGCTTACAACAGGAAGCTCTGCTCAGAGCAACACCAAGTTATATCTGAAGCAGCATTATTTTAATAAATTGCCTTTTTATACAAAGCATTACAGAATGTGCTGTTTGGTGAGGCATCCTGAAAAGAACAGATTGGCCAGCACAGAGCTGTTAATTGTTTCCAAGAAGCAGCTGGCCTTATGCTGACAATATTCTCGTGCAAATAATATCGGAGGACAGGAACTTCCCCCTTCAGGATGGTTACCAGGCAGAGACTCACAAACCACTGTTACAGAAATGGGGTTATTAGGTAGGAATTACCGCTTTATGAGTATAATAGGGAGGAGATGTACCCAGCCAAACCTTAATGGCCTGTGAATCAGAAAACCATATGTCTGTTTTAATTTTATTGGCCTTATGATTTAAAGGATCACAGAAATGGCTGTTGCTCTCGCAAACAGAACTATAAATAAGGGATTCTCATTTATATACATCATTTTTAACTATATTGAAAGAATTCTTGTTTTCTTTGAAGATAAAAAATCTAACTTTGCTTAACGATTATAATCAACTGCAAAAAAACTATTGTTATCTAAAGTCTCAGTGCTCCCAAAGGTGATATTTTAGTTATTAGTGATGTTTTGATAAAGTCTGGCGGATGTAATCAATATCTGGCTTTTCATATGTTCAGCAAAGAGATCTCTCTATATAGCATAGTCCAACCCAGCCATTCCCAACCAGTGTTCACTAGAACCCCAGAGTTTTTCCAGAGGTTGCTAGGGGTTTTGTTGAACTGTGGCTGATTGACTCCTCGTTTTATGATGCCTGCATAATTCTGGGGCCAACTGATTGGGCGTATTTTTCAATTAATTCGCCAAAATAGTTTTCGTCTCTTCCAGTACTTAATTAGGTTTTAGGCTAAAAGTGCTCCCAATAAATTTGATGTTCACGACTGTGAAGTCTGGTAGGCTATTTCCTTAACAACAAAGAGAACGTTCTGGCTAAAATACACACAATGTTGTGGCCACTCTTCGATCTGACTTGTGCCTGAGATGCCTGTTTAAGTTTTTTTTACAATGTAAAAAAAACATTTGAAAAATTTAAAAGACTACATTCTTTCCACCTTTTAGTATACCCAAATTAAAATGATCCATTTACTGTTTCTACAGGCGTCTTCTATGTTCTTCATTTATATTGTTTTTCAAAAATTCTAAATTCCTTGGTGTTCCTACCTGCAGCCACAGCTAGACCATAAATACAATGGGCCTGATTTATTAAAGCTCTCCAAGGCTGTAGAGGATACACTTTCATCAGTGAAGCTGGGTGATCAACAAACCTGGAATGGATATGGTCCAGGATTCAAAACATTTGCTAGCAAATACCAAGTGACTTTGAAGAAATCCATTCCAGGTTTGCTGGATCACTAAGCTTCACTGATGCAAATGTATTCTCTCCAGCCTTTGAGAGCTTTAAGAAATCAGGCCCATCGAGAGGTCCAGGGTACTTCCAGGATGTGCAAATACATGCAACCTTATTTCCCTCTCTATTTGTACTCAGCTGTAGTCAAGGATGGCAGTCATTGTTGTATCCTCAGGTATGGCCTAAGATCACTTCTGCTTGCCAAAAACCAGGGCGCTAACAATGCCGCCTAGTGCTCTTTTGGAACTCCAGCATTAAAGCTTGGGGAAGAAAAGAAGAACAGGCAGTCATGATGGGGGGGTGGGGGGGAATGTGCTATTTTTCAGTTTGTATCTAAAGGGCATACTTTGCCATTGGTTATGCTTTGACATTACTGTATATCAGTGTTCCTCAATCAGGGTTCTTTGGAACCTTAGGGTTCCTCCAGAGGTTGCTAAGGATTTTTTGAGCAACTTAGCTGACTTAACTGACACCAGTGATCTTTTTGGCTATTTGTAAGGGTGGCATCCTTCCCACTGGACAGCAATGTAAGAGGTATTTTTCCCACTGACCACCACACTAATGTACAGTGAGTTATAAATATAGTATCTATAGTATCACTTCCCTAATGTTAAAAAGGTTGAGAATCACTGCTGTATGTTTCATATAACTAACATTATATATATGGTCTTCAAAAAAGCATCATGACTTTAATTACTGATAATGTTAACAGATGAGTTATATGTTGATTTACAAATGATATGACTGTTATTTATACTGTTATCTCCCAGGTATCCGTGACTGCACGAGAAGACGTGCCGTCCTTTGGTCCCCCATTACCAAATCCACCAGTATTTCAAAAAGTAAGTGGTTTATATTTTAAAGCAATTGTAAATGTTGCAATGCTGTGAAAGTAGACAAAAGGCTCAGGGCATCCGGGGTCTGTGTTATTTTTATCTTGATAAACATGCTCCTGATCAGAAACGTTGATTTTATTCAACAACACCAGATGTGCAAACAACATGAACTAAAATCTCCATAATAAATAAACAATAATTAAGTACCGTATTTTTGGATCTAATTTGATGTTTCAGCTTGTCTAGGCACCAACATTGTGTTTATGGATAAAGTGGTATGTTTTCATATGCATTACTGAGAATAAGGACTAGAATTTAACCAGGAACTAATTAAATCTGACTTATTTCTGTTCATTGATTGTGTTGGAACCAGAAGTTAATTAGATGTGCTAATATCACCTTTTGACTTAGCTATTTAAAGGGACTGTCCACTCTCCATTAATAAAGAACTAACTACTGTTTTAATCTTTTTTTAATAAGGCCATTTTACTAAACTATTAAGGGCTTGTAGGTTCCATCATCATCATTCAGATATTCCTTAATATACCGGTTGTTTCTAAGACTATATCTTCCAACCAGATTCTTTCCTGATGGCTGAGTGGCCAGCAAGGTGATCTAGGACTACCATGGAGGATGTATGGCTAACATGCGGGGTTTGGGGGTTTTCTGTATGAGAGCAGAGCAGTGAAAGATCAAGTCCTGACTTCTGCTAGATAAGGTTGTGCTGCAATCAAGAATTGTATTTGTACAATTGGTAATATCAGGAATGGATGGAAAGATGCAACTCCCTTAGCAGGAAAGACATCTCATACAATCCATTTAGGATTGTCTTTTGCCCTTTATCACCTGGTTATCCCTGTAATATATATAAATATATATGAGGATATATATTTTGAAATTCTATATCACTAAATGCATGCATTGATTTTTAGCATAACTTGCTGAAAGGTTAAGCTACGAGTGTCATACTTTGTAATGTTAAACCTATTCATAGTGGCAGGAATCAGTAGAACCAATCTGTATGAGGCAGGCAGTCAAACTGATCCGCTATTAATGCATATTTGTGGTTAGCACTGCAAACAAGGTGGGTTATGTTCAGAGTGTTCCTTTCCTACCCAGAAGCACATTTACTCATGTAATGCCTTTGAACGCAGACACCTGTCACAGGCAGCCTGCAGATACCTAGCAGTGACTCAGACAGTCATGCAGGGAATGACTCAATAAAATTAACAATTCTGTCCCCTAAGCCTATTGCTGGGTGCTCAGCAGGGGGGCAGACCATCATTTGGAAAGAAAATCAGTGCCAGCTTTTTACAGTCAAAATATTAGTCATAATTTTCCCTGAGCTGCCCTAAATGTGTCAGCGAAGATGTCTGTGACTCCCTGCTGGCCCGGGAGAGACGAAGAAGGTTCTGAGAGATCTGTATACTAAATGTGTTCATTCCTTATCCTATTTTATTATTATTACCGCACTGGACCCTTCTGATGTGGTATGCATAACAAAATCCCTTTTTAGGAACAAATCTTTTTTATATTTATTATGTATGTAAAAAATGTATCCAAATGTTAAATCCTTCTACCTTGATTCTGTATTTTGACCATTGCAAACTTTAGTATACATGTTTTATAACAGGCAACATCCAACTGAGTCATAATCATTGTATAGCTAATGGTAATCTCATGCACTCGGATTCTGCTAGAAGAGCTTTAGGAAGTTAGAGTCGAATATGAAATAATTTTGACAAGTATATGGTTTATACTCACCTATCCTGCTGCTCACATGACCATTATCTGTTCTATTGAAGACATAAATTGTTGGCATGCAGTATACCTGGCATGGGGTCTGATTTAATAAACTCTTCAAAACTGGTGAAGGAAGACTATCATGGGGAACCTGGGCGATCCAACAAACTTGGAACAAATATCCTAAAAATCATTTGCCCCTAGTTGGCAGGTGCTTTCAATTCCATATTTGCTGGATCTATGTTCTCCCGTGATAATCTGTCTTCACCAGTCTTGGAGAGCTTTACTAAATCAGGACCATTGTGTCTGATGTAAAAAATTGTGTGTCAGGGAACATGGATCGTCAGTACTTTTTATTTTTTTTATTGGTGTCACTTATTCTGGTAATAAGGATCCAAGGCATTCTGACTGCCCGTGGAACAGGAAGTCAGAAATAATCTCCCTAATATGGACACAAATGAAAAAACGGGATTCTAAAAGTTTTCAAAAATTAAGGTTTTACAGGATACAGTGTTTTATATATACATGCTTCAATGTCTTCTTTTGCTCACATTATCCACATTGTTTTTGTTTCTGTGCATTTGCTGAACTGACAGACCAATTCAAGTGCAGAGGGGCATGTTTCAAAAAAAAAAAATTACAGGGGCAAATAAATTTTTTTTGCTGCTAAATTGCTGACAGACAATGCTCACCAGCATGCTATCCTGCAAAGGATGCCATGGACCCAAGACACTATACTTCAGCTTCACCAGAAGCCCCATTACCTTTTACCAAGGAATACATATGGCAGTTCAGAGGCTGTGGTAGCTTTTGCAGCATTTTTTTGTATGAGACACATTTTCTGGTAAATACTGCTTTTTCCATTCAAACACAATAACTGGAATAACAAATTCATAGTTGATAAAAGACCCTCATCCACTTGAGCCCCACCAGAGATGTACCCGATTTTTTTCAAACCAAACTGATGTGCTGAGCTCCTTTTTAGGGCTTTTTTAACATTAAAAATTTGCACTTGGAATAAAAGTTTGTATTCCTCATCGACAAAAGATACCTGAAATGCTGAATATTGCATACTATATTTTAGGTTCACAAGCTATACAATTGACATAAAAGCATATTCTTTCTCAGCCTGATATCTGACTCATATATGTATCTGTGTTTATTTGTATAGAATGCAGAGTTCCGAGAGTTTTTACTGACCAAACTCATTAATGCTGAACATGCTTGCTGCAAGTCTGATAAGTTTGCAAAGCTTGAGGTAAGCTAAATCGAAAATCTTTGGACAGCAATGCTTCTGTTACTCTTTGATCTTGGGTCCAGGAACAGACTGCAAAGCTGTTGCTTGCACAGGCGTTTATCCTTTAAATTAAAATTGTATTATGTAAATAAATTGTACTTGGGTTGCCTTTTTTTTAAACACATCTTATTTTATTACATTTTATTGTCCCCATTGGACAAAGGAAGTATATCCTATTTTAGAACATCTTCTTTCACTTAGGATCGGACAAGAGCTGCCCTGTTGGACAATCTGCATGATGACCTTCATGTTCACACACAGGCTATGCTTGGTCTTGGGCCAGAAGAAGACAAACTGGAGAATGGGGCTCATGGAGGATTCCTGGAATCTTTTAAAGTAAGTTTAGGGAAAGATCATAACTAGTTTATTTTAGAGCTAAGTCAGTTTGGGGCTTAGTAACTCAGTAATAACTTAAGTATACTTATTCATGAAGAAGTAAAGCATAGATTGTTTTTTTTTTGGTAGTCTTTGGTATTCATTTCTTGTTTAATTTTCTGTATATTTTGAAGACAAAGGGCAATTTAAAACGGAATAAAATAGCTTTTCTGTTAGTTTTGCTAGTGATTATTTTAAACTCTGGGTCAATAAATATATAGAGAACTAGTTCAATTTTTCAAATTTTCCCATTTATCTTTAAATGCACACACACAAAATAAAAAAATAAATACAAATTTACACTTCTGCTTCAATAAATTTCCCACATTATTTCCAGGAACAGACTTGTGTTAATTATCAGGTATTTATAATGTATAATATTTCAGACTGCCATCAGCTTTAACCTAAAAATTTTTAAGTACCTGTTTTTTTTAATATGTTAGGGCTAAATGCAAAAGCTTTTTTGTTAGTGATAAAATATTGCACATGAATAATTTACATTTTAATATTTTTAACCAGCAGTGTTAAAAAGCCTAATATTAATATGTATTTTTTATGTAATATATATATATATATATATATATATAATATGTAGCCAGTTACACTAATTAAGAACCATCAACCAACAAGTTACACATGTAAAGAACCATCATTAATTTTTTTTAAAGATCATCATTAATATTTATTAATACACATGCATATAGGTTAAGCATAAAACAGTACTTTACTCAATTATTTGTTTCTCAGTTGCAAATTAGGACTTGCCCTGGTCTAGATACAGAGGTTGGAACACGAGTCGCACCACATGGACTCAAGTCCGACTTAAGTCGCCTAATAAACGACTTGTGACCTGGCTTGGGGATTTTGTCCAACGACTTGACTTCCGCCTTTCTCCACTGACAGCCAAAGGGGGCCGGGAGGAAAGCAGGCTTTGTTACGTTTTCCACTTGCAAATTTTTCAAGCACATTTAATTAGCCGGACTTAGTTACTATTTGTTCCCCCAATTCCTATGAAAGTGGTAAGGGTGTACTTACTTTTTTTACACTGCAAGCCTCACTGCCTTTCTCCCCATCCCCTTCAGCTGTCAGCAAAGAAAGCCAAACTTAGTAGACTTAAAATGCAAGAGATGCAAGGAGGTGGAATGCAAAGGATGCGGGGAGGAAGGCAGTGTTACATAAGCTTCACTGCCTTCTTCCCCACCTTTCTTGCATTCTAAATCCACAGCTTTCTCCTCTGACAGCTAAAGGGGGTGGGGAGGAAGGCGGTGTTACAGAAGGCTCACTAAGTACGACTTGCAAACGACTTGATTAATGAAGTGACTTGACTTGACTTAGGACTTGGTGTCAATGACTTGGGACTCGACTTGGACTTGAAGGGTGATGACTTACTCCATCTACTGTCTAGATAGAGTTGCTTGATCATGAAATATAGGCATGACTGCCACATATGTGTCTTTCCAATTTGTTAAACATCACATGATTGCGTCTTCTCCTCCCTGCCCCTTCCTGTTTCCTCACTTACTGTGCATTCAGCTTTATCAGAGGATCCAGATAAAACAGTTAATTTATATATCAACTAGACTTCCATATTGTAGCTAAATGAGTTTCATATTTTATATAAAATTCACTACACTTGGCACTGTAAGTAGGCAGAGTTTTATGCAGTTCTCGATGCTGTAAATAGAAAATAATTTATTCTTCTGCTGTTCAGGTCCATGCAGAACACACAGTTCAATGAGTCAGATAGAGACAACTCCTTTCCCTCTCTAGTTTATAGAGCTTTATATGGAATTCTAATTAGAGACAGAAAGTCCAAAAAATAAGCAATTACTGCTGAACTTTGTTATTTGAAATTCCAGAATACTTTGTGAAACCAGTGTCATTAACTTAGCATTTATTAAATATATATCCCTAAACTGAAAATGTAGTACCAAAAAGTGATATAACCAATTTATAAACTTAAATACCTAAAGCATGTCCCCATTTTTTATTTTAAACAAATATCATAGTTAGAACAGAACTTGAGTTTTAAAGACTAAATCAAAATCCAAAAGCAGTGTAAAAAAAATTAGGTACACCCTTACCACTTCCATAGGAATTGGGAGAACAAGTAGTAGCCAAGTCCTGCTAATCAAATATGCTTGAATAATTTGCAAGTGGAAGACATTCAAGACAGTTGCCAATTATCCCAGAAGTGAGCATCCCAGCAAAATCACCCAAAGATCAGACTGTACAGTATATCCAAAAGCTACATTCCAGATTCTACAGGCCCCAGCTAACATGTTAAATGTTAAAGATCATGACAAATCAATTAGTAAAAGAATGAACAAGTATGGCTTGTTTGAAGAGGTTGCCAGGAAAAAGGCTCTTCTCATTAAAAGTATATGGCAGCACAACTTGAGTTTACAAAATTGCATCTGAACAAACCACTACATCCTGGTGACAGATATACTAACGTATTACCCAAAATGGGGAAAAAAGTGTTGGCTGGAACTAGCCTTTAAGCTGCAGTTATCAACATACAAGTTTCTTATTATGTTATTACCAACAAGTTTCTTTTGTATGGGATGTGAGCCCAAATAATAATAAAAAATAATGTGTCATCAACAAAAACTTTATATACAAATGTTATTTACTTGTTAATGAAAAAATTAAAATGTAGTGTACTTATATATTTCATGAATTTGTTCAATTTTTGAAAATACATTTTCTCCGAAATATAGTGATACATTTATATAAGAAATGTTTCCTATTAAACACAAACATATATAGAGAATGCTTTCTCTAATTGACATCCCATGACCAGATGGCATATTCAAATACTGGGATTCCTGCCAGTCCTGACATTTACTGTGCATACTAACATCTGCAGAATGTTTAATTAAAGCACAGAGCTATGATTTTTAGCAGTATTTAAATTTCAAAGCTCAGCTTTTGAGTTTGATCAACATATAAGGCTCCCAGTAACTAAGCCACGTTGGCAGATCACTGACGCTGGCATGGCTATCTGGCAAGGCAATAGACTTGTAATAATACGCTAGGCGCTCTTTAATTGCTTGGGAGCGCTGTCTTCCTTACAAGGCCACTTTCAATTATATTTTGTTTTTAGACAAATGGGGTGTTAAAAAGCAATATGTTATTCTTTAAATCACTATGAAATCATTTGGATCTGTTCAGCTGCAGTACAGATTGGACAAATGGGTTGTGTGAGTTAAATATGAAAAACATTCTCAAAAGATATCTTGACAGGGATGTAAGTTTAATTCATTAATGGCTGTTTTACAATACTTACCCGCTATGATTGCTGGTGAGATTTAAAGGAGTTTGTATGGTAGCATCTTGATCATGTGACAGCACTGGTGTTGGCATTGAGATTGGCTCAGTACTAAAAATTATTTAGGTTTGAAAGATCGATTCCTTCCTCCTATTTCAAAAATATGTGTATAACTAGTCCCCATGCATACCTTTTCTATTTACTGAGAACCACATATATATATATATATATATATATATATATATATATATATATATATATATATATATTTATTTATATATATATATATATATATATATATATATATATATAGATATATATAGATATATATATAGATATAGATTTATATTCTGTGGCTACATTTCATTCGTGATACACAATAGGCTTGATTTATTAAAGCTCTCCAAGACTGGAGAGGATAGACTCTCATGGGTAAACCTGAGGGTCAAACAAAGCAGGAATGGATTTCTTAAAAGTAAATTGCTATTTGTTTGCAATTCTTTCAATTTTTAGTTTTTGACCAGATCCAATTAAGGCTTCCTGAATTACCCATGTGCTCCCATGATAGTCGATCTTCTCCAATCTTGGAGAGCTTTAATAAATCAGGCCCGATGCAAAAAATCATGCGCCCTGGAATAGTGAAAACAACCAGCAGCCTCTTTACATAATGCATATTCTAAGAAATTTTTTCAAAGTTAGAAAAAGTATTTTAAAAATATATTACTCATATCTGATTGGGTTCCTAATGCTTTTTTATCATTTTAATTGTGAATATTGAGACTCTAGGTCTCCTTTAAATACAACTTTAAATGCAATGTGGAATTTCATACTCTACAAACTGCAGTAATGAAAAAATGTGTTCTCTCATCTGCTGCATAGACCTATAATGTCAATAAATGCTGAATCAAGCATCTGAGTATGAACCATCTCTTTCATAAATACCAGTACATTTTCTTTAATGCCATGCATGCATTTATATTTGTGAAATGCCAGCTATGTAAAATTGCACTCAACTAATCATTTATTCCAGCTTGTGTATTGGCTTAATAAGCAGAATTAATGAAAAATGCTCTTTCTCTTCATGTATATATTAACTTTAATAATTCATTGTGAAAACAAAGCTTCAAGTAATCGAGGACAGCAGACTGTTTATGTAAAAGCACTCTTGACCAATAACTAATAAATATTTCACATAATATAAATAGTAATGGATGGTACTGGAGAACAGACCCATCTATTAGAACATATTATCAGATAAATCATTGCATACTCCTATGCAGAAAATGTGTTTAACTTTAACAGTAACTTTGTGTCTTCAGAATTTTAAAAATAGATGTCCACTAACGATAAACCAAAATGTTTTAATGTATTAATGTGCAAAGGCCAGTAGTTTTTACTAACCCATGACAAACAATAGTAAACTCAATCACACCATATTCCTTGGTAGGCCAAAGTAAGAAAGAGTTAGATTATTTACCTTTGTTGCAAGTACAAAAAACTGAAATATCGTTTGGGATGACTTGACTAAGAAAGACATCTTTGGATTAACATTTTTTGGGGAAAATTTTAAATAAAATAAATTAGTGTACACTATAGTATATTATTAAAATATATTGTTTAATTTTTTTTTAACTTACTTTTTTAAGAGAGCCATCAGAGTACGCAGTCATTCCATGGAAACCATGGTGGGAAGCCAGAAAAAGCATCAGTCAGGGGGAATATCTGGAAGTCTGAGCGGAGGGATTGTGCATACAACCGCTGAGATGACAAAAACCACATTCTCTGTAAGAATTATTACAATTTTTTTTATATGATGCTGCTTTTGTTTTCTTTTGAATGAAATTTTTGCAAGTCTAAAAGAATGAACTCAAATACACACAGTTACACATGTTCATACACTGACACACTCATGCAGACACACAGCACCAGCACATACACAGGGAAACACATTCACCAATACAAGCTCCACCTCACTTTCTAGGTCATCTGTTTCATCTTTCATATACTGCCAGCTCTACTTCAGTATAGCCCTGTACAGTAAGTAGTTGTACAAGACAGAAGGGAAAGGACAAGTCTGCCTGGGGACACTAACGATAGTAAAAATATAGCAAAAGTTCCCCCCCCTATTTTACCCTACCAAAAATAGAACATTAATTTCTGTCTGAGAATATTTCTCCATTTATCTCAGGTGAAAATAGTATCACCAGGACTTTAAGTGAGCTAAGGATATTGGTAAAACTGGACACGTGTTCTAACTTTTGCCCGATTATCCAAAACTAAGGACACACACTTTTATTAGATATACACTAATTTTCAGTACAGAACTAGTTCATTACTTGTATCCTCCAGCATTCTTTTACTAGAGGTAGGTGCCTACTCCAAACAATAGGTGCCACCCATTTTGAGATGGGCACATTTGAAGATGGCAACTGGAATATACACATTTTACTGAATGTGTAGTCCAGGCACTTCTAAGAAGGCTTTTGTCTAAAACCAGGCACAACAATATATCTGGCATTAGACTGTCTGACAATTTCAGGCATGCCAAGTATTTAAAAAAAGGCCAGCACGGGCAATAAATGATTGTGCATGTCTGGTTCAGGTGGATCGGGTAATTGTTAAATAGGTTATATTTACTCATCTAAACCGCACTGAAATTAGAAGCTAAAGAAATGTGTTTCTTTAGACTGAAGTCATTTGGCTGCAGAAAACATCAAAAAAGATAAGATACCTAGCTGTGTGCACCTCCCAGAGACATCTTTTGGAGGTTTGAACTGACAGCCAAATTAGAATTACTTAGAAGAAAACAAAACAATCGATCATAGTAATGAGAGGAGTTCACAGTCGCTCCTAATGCTCTTGCTTCATTTGTGCTTTATCTTTCTTTTACCAGTAAAAAAGGCATTTGGCATATTGGAATTGCCTGATTATTTTACATTCAAAATGATAGTTCATTATTACATTCATTATTAAAAAACACTTTTGCTGCAACACTCAACTGCAAAACTAGCTTTTAATACTTTTTTTTAAAGTAGAACTAAACCAATCGATACTCACCTGTCCCCGTTCTGCCATCTTCTTTCTTTTTTTCTTCCATATCCCAATCTTTGGCCATCTTGATTGACCAGGCCAGGATGATGGTATTCCCACACAGGCACATGCAAGGGAAACTGGGATTGCATGCACAGCTCAGCCAAATTTAAGAGCTGGGTGGCGATCAGGCAGGTAAGAGTAGTTATTGCAGAGAGGACATCGCAGGTCCCTTTCTGCAATAACCACCTACTTGAATACCAAAATTTGATCTCTCTTGTACAAAGACTGGACCAACTCAATAATTGGTATAGTACTTGCACTACAAAAATGCATCTAATTATGTAATATCTATCTAGAGTCCAGTTTTACCACCAGCTTTTTTTATTTATGAAAGTGCGGCCCGACTTTTAATATAACTTTTTTTGATAAAGTGCCATCAAATTACGAAGCGCTTTACAAAATCCACAATCATGTCACCAGCTGTTCCTAATAGGGGCTGTTATAGTCATATGTCTTGAATGAAATTGTTGAGGCAAGTCAATTACCATAAATTACATGTTTTTTGGATGTACAAAGAAACCAAGAATAACACAGCAAATTCCATGCAGATAGTGACCTGTCCGATATTCCAAATGGAGACTTTAGTGCCTTAAATCCAAGAGTGTAAGTCACTGCTCCATCATCACTACTCCATAATGTTTTCCTACCAACAAAACTATTGTGTTCTTATTGTGATAACTGACAACAAATGACAACAGTTGTTTTAGTTTTTAAAGGAATTTTTATAATATGTCTATTAATATTTCAATATATTAAAATATATTAAAATGAATTTCAATATAATAAATGAATGGAATGTTACCAAGTTCATTTTTGAAGGGTGAATAGTTAGCAAACTTTTTTTTTCCTGCCATCATGTATAGCACCATGTAACAGAATGTGTAATGCCTTCAGCTAATGTTCTCTTGTAAATATGTTTTACAGCCTCCTGCAGTTGTAACCAAGACACAGTCCAAAAGCCCCATTAAAAGGAGATCAGGTCTGTTCCCTAGACTGCACACAGGGACCGAAACCCAATCTGACAGCCGGACACGGTGGTAAGAAAATGTTATTGTGGGAGATTTTTTGTGAGAATATTGTAGAAGATTTACTGACATTTAGTTCACCAAGTAGTGGCTAGGAATGGAAGCCTAAAATGGATAATGCTTAGCTCCAAAGTTCTATCTTTACCCTGACTACACTTAATGTCTATCCCCCTACAAAATACAAACCTAAACAGTAGGTATTACTGCACACATCTGACCATCTGATGGTAGTTATTACAGCACACATATGACCATCTCCTAGCAGGTAATACTGTACAGCATACACCTCAACATCTCTTAGTAGGTAATACATCACACATCTTGCCATCTTCTAGAAGTTACTCCAGCACACACCTCACCATCTCCTGGAAATTATTCCAGCACACACCTCACCATCTGTTAGTAGGTAACACAGCAAAGACCTGACAATCTATAATAATTATTTCAGTACACACCTCACCATCTCTTAGTGGGTAACACAACACACACCTCACCATCTCTTAGTAGGTAACACAGCACATACCTGACCATCTCCTAATAGGTAATAAAGAACACATCTGTCCATCTCATAGGATTTATTTGAGTGCATACTCATCACATGGCTTCAGTTAACATACCTTGTATGAGTTCTTCTTTTAATCAGATATTTATTCTCATTCTTCATAGGAAACTAAATTCATTTTATTGTCTAGGATTGTGATTCTCAGTGTAGGCTCAATGTTCCTCTTTCCTTTGACATTTTGAAATGTTAGATTCTATCTTTTAAAAAGAGAACTTTTGCAAAGTGTAAGAGGTTCATATTCTCAGGTCTTTACCTGTCATTGTTGCATGTCTGGTAAGAATATCACTTCTTACTGAGTCAAGGTATCTGCTTGACAATGTTCCCATAAAATATCTTAATCATTAAGCCATGTTCACAGTATTGTATGCATAGTGTTATCATGCAAACTGGGCCCTAAAACAAATGATCTCTACATTATATCTCCAATTATCACTATAAGTATTCCGGCAACATATGATGTTTGATCAGCAGAAGAAATACCAACAATATTCAAGCCAAGATTAACAGTTATTTGAGGCTTTTTTGTACCCTAAATGTTTTACTTTCTGAGGTGTTCTCTTTCCAGGTAAAATATGTGTTCATATGATTTGATCTGTTAAAATGTGCTGTGTTTGTTAGAAAAGTAATACCTTATAGGATCGGATAAAATATTCATTATTCAATTACCTGGGCAACGTAATGCTGGAAAAGCTTAAAAAAAGAATCCTTCAAAGAGCAGTTAAAGTTTTAATTGAGTGCATAGGTAGCAATCAGGTAGCAAATATTGGGGTTTTTACTTTCTTATACAGTTCTTACTAAAACTGAAACTGAGAATTTTCCAAGTCCAAATGATTCAGTGGCAGTAATTGATTCCCACCCAGGGAATGTTTTATTGAATTTTAGATTCACTCTATAAATAGACCCTTTAGAACAGTATCTTTCTACTTGGTTTCCTCAGGTCTGCTAGGGGTTATTTGATCAATGAGCAGTTTGTGTCTCTCTGGTCAGTTTAACTAATACCAATGATCATTTTGGCTATCTGTTAGGTTGACGTTCTTCCAAATGGCCAGCAAAGTAAGAGGCATTCTTCCCACAGACCACCACACTAATGTACTGTGAATTTCAAATATAGTATGTATGACAGGGGTTCCCTGAAGTTCTGAAAATTCCTTCAATTTGTTCCCCCATGTTAAAAAAGTTGAGAAATACCATCATAGAGTGAATATCCTCAAGAGGAACACAGGCAGCAACAAGCATGTGATCATGGTTTTAACCTCCCCCATTATGTCCAAAAAAAATCACCTTTAGTCAACCATATGTATACTTACCAGGAAAATTAAATACACTCCTATTTTTTTTTATTTCCTATTGCCTATCTATGGCAGCATATAATTCCTACCCATCTTCTATTCATATACAAGAATGGAGGGGTAGCCATTCATCCATGACCCTGTGGGTTTGAGGGGACCTTGGCAATAACCATATATATGTGAATGTGTTTTCATTTAAAAAAAAAACTCTCATCATGTTCTTGTTAAGTGAAGGCTACTACGTTTTTTGATTTAGGAGTTACCTGCATTGTTTAAGCTGGGATCTGACCAATTATGACCAGACTAGAAAATAATAAATTCATTCAGCCAATATTGCTTATTACCTAATTTTTAGAAATGCACCATATAAATGGATTTTTATCAATAGGTGTTAGATATACCTGAGCCACAATTCAAAAGAACAATCACAGCGGATATAAACATAGCCATATGTCTTACCATTCTATTCTATAGGACATGCTGTCATCCTAATATCTGTGTGGTCACTCCTATAGATGTGTCATCTTTATGTTAACAATTTTTTTTTCTGATTAAAGTGATAGCATGCCCACCACTCCAAAAATCCAAGACTGTGCACATTCATCGCAGGAAGTAAAATCTGAGACCTCATCGAATCCCAGTTCTCCAGAGATATGTCCCAACAAAGAGAGGTAATGGGTACTGTTCTGAACATCACATTGTAACAGCAGAACATTTGTAAATTGAAATTTTTACAGTTGCTTTTACTTTATTCTGACAGCAAAGACACAAATGAGTTAATAGTGAATAACATAATAGATGAGAAATAAAACATAAAAGATTAAAAATATTGTTAATACTATAAACAATCCATACCTAAGCTCCTAGAATTCTTGATATATCAAGCAGTTTGGGTGTCAGCCTCAGTGGACTGTAATGATGATTATACAACAATGGTGGTAATCTTTTAGTAAAAGTAAAAGATCAGTGCAGACAGTTTTAAATAGAACACAAGGCTCTCGGATTTCTACTAGAGGTTAAAATAGTACCTGGATTTGTAGATGTGAAAATATGAACTACAGAGAATGAAATGTTCTGAATATGTTCTTCAAAGCATTACCTTACACTATAGGAGCTGACAATGTTTACCAGTTAATTTACCCATGATTTTATACTTTTCTAACTCTTCTTTGCTGTATTTTTTTTTTTCCATTATATAACCTTGTTAAATATTTTTTTTTTTCACTTTCACTTGTTTTTACTAGACCCTACATTAAACTGAAGGAGAATGGCCGATCCAACATTTCTCGCTCCTCATCCAGTACCAGCAGTTTCAGCAGTACTGCCGGAGAGAGTGAGGCCATGGAGGAGTATGAGAGCGTGGTGCGTATAAAGCAGTCCCAGGATTTAAGCTAAAGGCAGCTTGCCTGTATATTCAGCAAACAGCCATATATATATGAATTATACAGAAAGGATCTTTTATCCTGCAATATTTTGGGCTGTTCATTTGCCTATTTATGAGTTTGCAGCTAAAACATTTTATTCTAATGTAGAGCTAATATATTTAGATATTTAGAGCTTAGATTGACAATGTCTTTGGTGAAAGGGGATTCTTTATATAAATTGAAATGAATTGCCTCAAACTGTATGAATAGCCATGTTTTCCCCACTTAGTTTTGGACAGTAGGGATGGACTAACCCCTTTTGAGTATTTCACTGTATCCTATTGCGCAAATTTTTTCTTTTTATCCTATCTTGGAGACAGAACTGGAATTGAAAGGAAACATCCCCAGGGTTTTTCCCTGTCACAGAACACGTGTTCCATTGCATTGTTCTGGTGAAAACTCTAAAACAATGATTATAAGAGTAAAAAATGGTAGCTCTTCCCCATACTATACAAAATGTGGACAAAAGGTTTACCTGTATATATAAATCGAGACTTTAAGTCACCACAATTAAGTTTCCTAAACAACACTATTGTAGAAGTGTTATTTCCTGTCTGGAAATATGGTCTTCTTTGTCATTATGTAACATAGTTTTTGTGTTGTTTTCATGTACCCAAATGTGTTGGAAACTCCCATGGCACTGGAAAAGTTGGGATTTTCATATTTCATATTATATTGGATTATTAGAAGCTAATTGTTTTATGGAAAGTCCAGCTGGATTTAAGATGGTTTGTTGCTAGAAGTGTGGAATTTTACCACTATTGCATTTTGTATTGTAGAACAAAGAATGAATGAGTGATGTGACAGAGTACTCTCTAAATCTCCTGATTATATAAAAGTAATTTACAGTTCAGTCTGCAATCATAAACTAAGAAATAGTCATAGGAGGCACTGGGTCCAAATGTATATCAACCTCACAGTCAACATATGAATTATACCTAAAGTTACGTACAATATCGTGCCTGAGCCCGATAATCCGATCAGGCACGATATTGGGGTAGAATCTGGCGTGTACAGCGCCAGTCGTCCATCCCTTGAACGACCGTCCTGGCGGATCCACGAACGATGGACGACTAACGATCCTAATGCAAGGGAAGGGGGACAGAGCACAGCAGGGTGTCGCTCCGTCGTTCTCCCCCTCCCCTCTGCATAGAGTAGAACGGTGCTGTATGTACAGCACTCGCTCATGCTTAATGCAGTGCTAGTCATTGGGAAGGATCGTGAAAGATTATTATTGCAGGTGTGTATGCGGCATAAGTGTACAAGGGCCCTAATTGGTAGCTGACAGACACAAGGAATCCTCCAGTAGAGGAAAACATTCCAAGAGATACAGGAAAAAAATGTAAAAATAATATATTAATAAAATAATAATACAATGTCAGAGGAGAAGCTTATGGGGTCTAACTGCTCCCCTTTACCAGAGTTTATGATATATATATATATATATATATATATATATATATACACCCCTGGTAATGTATATTGTATTCAGCTTCTAAAGCCTGGTATTTTTATATTATTTTTAACCCACTTATGCCTGAAACCATCCAGATTCCTACCAGCTATTATAAGCCCTAGTAAATGGTGCCGTTAAACCCCCAAAATGTGTTGTGTTGTCCTTTTAATGTTTAATAATGAAATGCATTCATTATGGCGTCTCAACATTTTGTCTGGGACTGTTTTTTCCTGTACCCCTTGCAATATAAATATGGCATAGTTGTGTCTATTACCAATGCATATGACTTACTTTCATTGTAATCGTTTGTGCAGTCTGGTCCTATCCATAATTTGTTTATTTCTGAATAAGTTGAATGCAGCCTTATCTAAATCTATTTTTACAAACATTTTTCACAGGGCAGCCAGCCATTGACCGCATCGTCCTACAAACAGGATGTGTTTGTCTACAGTCCGTCGCCTAGCCATGAGAACCATACTTCCTCTACCCCTGTAATCATGAGCAGGAGCCCCACAGGTGCTTCTTAAGAACACTTTACACACAAACTTTCAAGGGGGGTGAAAAGTAACCTAAAGTAATGGAACAAATGCTTAGCCATAGTTTTAGGGCATCACTGCCCAGCAAATGAAAAGGCACATTTTATGATATATTGGTTTATTTATTATTACACAGTATTTATATTGCGCCAATATATTATGCAGCACTTTACAAAGTTTATAGTCATGTCACTAGCTGTCCCTCCAAGGGGCTCACAATCTAATGTCCCTACCATACTCATATGTCTTATTTCAATTATTTTATATTGCATTCAATTGGAAAAATCTACTGTTTTTTAGCATTTGTAGAATTCAGACATCCACTGGTAAATTGGGCCTATCATGTAACTATTAAAGCGAACCTGCCATCAAAACTTTTCCAGCAGCGTAGTTTTGAAATAGAAACCAGATGATGCCTATGTGTGCTTTGAACACATCTTTTTTTGGTAGCCCAGGAATCTGTAATACTGTGTAAGTCACAATCCTGGCAATTCGTAGTTTATACAGGACGTAGTTTATACAGGACAATACTTTGTTTTTGGTGGCAAAGGAGCCAAAGTAGGAATATGTTGCTGAGCAAAAAGTTAGACTCTTTAAAGTGTAGTGTTAGCCTTAACTTTTTTTCTCCTAGACTGTAGAACACCTTCACATTTTGTAAGGGAGAAGAAAAAAAATGTTTTCAAGCTGATAATAACTGGTTAGGTCGGGCTGACATTGTTATTCCCACTACTGGGTTACCAAGTGGGTTACCATTTTTCTCTTGGTACTGTATATATATTTGGAAGGTCATAAGAACAACCCTGCATACAGTAGATGTCAGAATTCTACAGATTTAGCATTTGGTAACACAAATAAATCATAAAGACACAAGTTACAGTAATAGAAACCTTGAAACAAAGTTAATTACATGAAGACTATAACCAAAAAAAGTCATTCACCTTTTGTTTATAAAAAAATATGTATAAAGTGGAACTCAGAACTATTTTTTTAGTTTAGGCTAAACAATGCAGGGTTTGATCGTCCTCTGTATTGTTGCCTGTGTGTGTCCCCGAGTATGGAGGTTTTCCCCCTTGTCCTGTCTTACCATGACATGACATTGATTAAAGATTCCTGGTTCTTCCACAACAATGGCTTCTCCATGTTTGATTGTCCTATTTTTACTTGCCTGTGTGTGACCCCCACTATGGGGATTTTCTCCCTTGTCCTGTTTTCCCATGACATGACATTGATAAGAGATTCCTAGTTTCTCCACAATGATGGTTTCTCCATGTTTGACTGCCCTCTATATACTTGCCTGTGTGTAACCCCCAGTATGGAGATATTTCCCCTTTGTCCTGTCTTACCATGACATGACATTGATAAGAGATTCCTGGTTGCTCCACAACAATAGTTTCTCCATGTCTG
This sequence comes from Pyxicephalus adspersus, assembly GCF_032062135.1. Lineage (NCBI taxonomy): Eukaryota > Metazoa > Chordata > Amphibia > Anura > Pyxicephalidae > Pyxicephalus > Pyxicephalus adspersus. The sequence goes on from NC_092858.1 coordinate 144,109,466, forward strand.
ACAGTTCTTTGTAAACTGTGTGTGAACCCCAGTATGGAGATTTTCCCCCTTGTGCTGTCTTACCATGACATGACATTGGTGTTAAATTCCTGATTCCTCAGCAACAATGGTTTCTCCAGCCAAACTTAATTCCAAACTAAGAAGTTTAGTTCAGGTCAGGAGCCTGGTTACCATTGTCATCTGGTTAGTAGAGAGGAAATGTGTAGGGGTGAAATCTTGCTTTACTTTACCCTTAACTAAACAAATGAAATTATGAATACATTTAAAATATCCAACTTTAAATTAGGATAGAACCCATTGAAGTGCACATCTGATGGTTTTTCCTTCTCACAGATATAAAGAGTAGAAATTCCCCAAGATCCAACCTCAAATTTCGTTTTGATAAACTCAGCCAGTCAAGTTCCGGCTCCAGTACAGTAAGTAGATGTGTCTGCAGGCACGCCATCCAACTCTAGATAGCATGAGCTAGCTGTACTAGTGTGTGGCTTGGCCTGGGTTGTGCTTTTTCAGCTTGGACAGTGAACTTGGTGTTGCCCAATCATTAATCATCTTTCCTATACGTTGCCTAGAAAATTATTGAAGAGAATGTTGTCAAAAGTGTATTGATGTTTTTACAGCAGTGATTTGCACCTATTATCAATATGTTTTTTAGATAACTAGCTTACTTATCTTTTTTTTCAGGCCTAATGACTGTGTTCATAAATGCACTGTGATGGCGTTTCCCCTTGTTTCACCGTGTATTCTTTTAATTATTATTCCCTTGACTTTTCAAAAACCACTAAATACTACAACACCTAAGTTTTAGTTTTTATAGGAATTTGCAGATCAGCTGTGTTCCAAGGAAAGAAATGGAAAAAAAAAAAAAAACTTTACAAATGATAGCTGACAGAGCATTTGTGATTTGTAGAGTATTAAAGACCAAAGGCACCAGTAATTTTTAGAAACTGCTATTTCAAAAAAAGAAGATAAGAAATATATTCACAGAATAGTAACTAATCAAGTCTGTCTTGTACTGGGGTACATTTTTAGCAAACTGAATACTGATTGGTTGCTAGTATCCACTGCATGTTGTGCTTTGCTAATTAATTTTAATTTACTTTTCCTAAACTACTTTTTAGTAGTTGTTATTTCTCAGTTGTTATTTCAGGTTCTAGCCCATCCTTTCTCAAGCCAAGATTTTTTAAAAACTTAAGCTTTGTCTCTGTTCCTGCCCCCCCCCCCCCCCCAGGGGGAGTGGGGCAAACACCCAAAACCATGTAGAAAAAAAAGAATAAAACAGAATCTGTCCAGTCTCATGTGGGAGGTCAGGTGGCCTTAAAAAAACATGCTCAAAGCCTGATAAGCATAAAAATAAATGCATTCCACCTAAAAAAATGTGTAAAGGAGGAGAAAAAAGGGGAAAAAGAAAAAATATCGAGCCCAGGACAAAGAGCACAATGCAAAGAGTGGAGGCGAGGCATCTCAGACTCCACCACACACAGCCAATTACAGTCTAGATCAGGGGTCGGCAAACTCCCGCCTTTAGGCCATATACGGCCTTGCCGGTAGTTTGTCCTGGCCTAATGCTCCCTGGCGGCAACCCGCGTCAGAAACGAAACAAACTACTAGAGCCAGAGCTCCGGAGCTGCATGCGGCTCTTAAACCTCCGTGTTGTGGCTCTCTTTCTATTTACCGTGGCCGGCATTAACACTTCCGCCCCCGGGGTAAATAGGGAACGTATGCATTGCTGAGGAGAGGGATTTCTCTTCAGGGGGTGTTCCTGGTGGGGGGCAGAAAATCCATGTTCCATGTTCCATCCTTGAAAGGCCCTAAACCATTTTATTCACCCACAGCCAGTCACAACAGCAGTATCTGTGTGGATAATGAAAGAAGAATCCAGTCAATCATACTCAACACAACCTCTAGCCACAACTTAATTAAAGCCATAGTCTCTGGGTCAGAATTTATGGTCTAAGCTGGAGTTGGTGACCATGGGGAGGGGAAAGTACACCTCATTCCCATTCCTGGAAATTGAGTCCATCTACTAGAACCATGTTTTGCTTGATCTCATTGGGATCTACTGAATATGAGGCCCCTAGTCTGGTGGGAAAGACTCTAGTAAATAGTGCATGGGCAAGACTTTTATATGAGTAGCTTATATAGTGTAGTGGAAAGAAAACTACGAGGCTTACACATGAGCTGCACCACAATGTGGCCTGCCCAGTTAAGGAATTAAGGGTCGCAGTTCCCAGTACAGCAGTCTTACCAAACATCTAAAATATGTGTCACTAAGCAGGTCCCAGCTCCTGTGGGGTATCCTATGTGACTCTCATTACTACCTCCAATGCAGCTAGGTCTAGCTGAGGAATCATTGCCAGCTTAGGGACTGGGGCTCCGGTGCCATACTGAAACGCTTTAAGTCTGATCTGGCTGCCTGAAATAATGGTTCCCAGTCTCAGAACATCGACTTTGAGGTACACTGTCTACTCTCACTGTCACGTACGCTTGCTTTTGCCAGCATGGCCAGGCCATGCCCTCCCAAAGGCACCAGCTTTAAACCTAATATCCAAGTTTTCAATAACAAAGGGCTACTATAGAAATTATGTATTTTTCTAGTATATATCATTTTAAAGAGTTTACAGTATATCCTTATACTACTCACAGCATATTCACCATCTGAATACAAACTATAATATCTGATTTGATACTAACTCTGCACATCACTCATTATCATATGATCTCATTACCAATGCATGGAAATTGCAAATACAGTGCAAACAATCCAGTGCCTGAGAGCTTTGCAATACATATAAAGGGCTTGGCAGTCATGGCTTATCCCCTGCGGTCATTATGAGTGCTTACAAGAGTTTCTGTATGTATAAATACAGAAAGCACAAGGTAGTAACTGTATTCTAAATACAAAATGCAAGGTTATTGTTAATATTTTAAATATTGTTACAGTTTAATAGTTATTTGAAAAAGAAAGTACACTTCTTTAATTCCAAGATTTTACTTATCAGGATGTAATAAAAAAATCCTCTGATCCCTAAAATGCTTTAAAATGATTTACCAAAAAAGAAGCCATGTGTGAAGTCTAAGTAACCCCCATGATTCAGCAGCTTGTAGAATCACCTTTAGCAGCAATATTGTGTAATAATTTTCTATATTACTTTATCGGTCTCTCACATCATTCTGGAGGAAATTTGGCTCACTATTTACACTATTACTTACATTCATTAAGGTTTGTGGACATTCATTCATGAACAACTCTTTTAAAGTCCCACCACATAATTTCTATTGGGTTGGGGTCTGAAATTTGACTGGGCCATTGCAGCGCTTTAATTCTTTTTTTGTTTTTGAGCCCTTCTCCTTAGTAGATTTGCTGGTGTGCTTAGGACCATTGTCCTGTTGCTTTACCCAATTTTAGTCAAGTAATAGCTGTCAAGCAGATATCCTCACATTTTACTTTGGAATATTTTGGTATACAGGAGAATTCATGGTCTACTCAATGACTGCAAGGTGCCCAGGTTTTACTATCAACAGTTGCTATGAGGTGTTTGTGCTCCTATGCCATGTTTGGTTTTGTCCAAACTTGGCAATGTGCATTATAGTCAAACTCCGTCCAAGGAACATTTTTTCTAGAATTCTTGTGTTTTTATTCAGCTGCAAAGTTCTTAACAATGCCATTTTTGTTTAAAAAAATAGGCTTTTTCCAACTTTTCCAAACAAGCCATACCTGTCCAGTTTTTTCTAACTGTACTGTCATGAACTTTAACATGATAACCTATGCCTGTAGTGCCTGAGATGCAGCTCTTGGATTTTTTGCAATTTCTTTAAGCAATGCACAGTCTTGGGGTATTCATCTTGGGACAAATTTGCTGAGATGTCCACTTTTGAGAAGATTGGCAACTGTCGTAAATAGGTTCTACTTGTGAATAATTCTTATCTCAGAATGATGGACAACATCAATTTGTTTGGAAATGGCATAATAACCCTTTTCCCGATTGAAGAGCAGCAATAACTACTTCTCTTAAATCATTGTTTCTTGGCATTGTGATACCTGAATACCCCAGACCAGCAAAATACCAAAACCTCTGCTTTAACAGAGGTGGTCACACTTGCTTATGATCAATTAATCAAGTGTATTTGATTAGCAGAACCTGGCTGCTACTATGCTCTTATTTCCTATGGATATATTAAGAGTGTACTTTTTCACACACTGCCTCTGCATTTTGACATAATATTTCTTCAATAAATACCAGCATGGTGTACTATGTCATGTGTTGCTGTTCATCTGGTTTGCCTAATTTTAGGACCTACTAAGGACCAGGTGATTTTTTAACCTGATTTGCAAAATCTTAGAATTCATACAGGCTGTACTTTTGTATTCCTATAACTGTAACTTTTTGGATTTTGTCTGTGTAGGCACCACAAACACATCTTTGTGTGTTTAAATTCATCTGTCATGCTTTCTAACAATGTCAGGTCTAATATGTGATTCAATTCATAAAATACAATTAAGCTTTATCTCCTATTTACAAAATGGACCTTTTTATTTAAGTGTGCCAAGACCTTGGCATATGGGACAGCATGACTAGGAAAATTATTTATTCACATGGTTGAAAAAGAAGGTATGGATATTACCATTGTACACCAGTAGTTTATTTGTATTAATAAATATACTTATGAAAATAACTCAATGTAAATAATATTGATGTGTCCGTACTTAAAATCATTTTTATTATGTATAGTTTGCCAGTGAAACAGCATATTTTACAAATTAACCTTTAAAATATGACAAACAATTCCTAAAGCATGAATTCTAGGTTAGCTAAGGAGACAACGCAGCAGCTGGCTCATCCTGAGACATTAAGCCTCTGCTTTAGCCCTGCAGTTTTGACTCCAGTTCTGTAGATGTGTTTCTTAGCATACCTGAAAACTAAGGTAGCTGAATATGTGAAAACAAGACTGGAGGGCCATCTGCTGACAAAATAAAGTACTGCACATTTTGTTTTTCAAATCCTTATCATAAGAAAAAAACACAATACAATACTTACAAAATCATTGAATGTCTTCAAACGATTAGAATAAGTAAATTCTAACTGGCCTGTAAACATATTCATGAACAGGCAAAAAGCTTAGAAATGAAACACATATCCTGTTACTTGGAACTTCCTGCTGATTGCCTGCTGTTTACTCTCAGCTGTTGCTGCAGTTCAGTATGTCCCTGTTTTGTTATGTGGCCAATGCATCATATAATTGTTGTACACTAGGATAAAATACTAGGCCTCATTTTAGCATATGTTTGTATAAAAAAATCACAAATATTAATATTTCACTAACAACCTTTTTTGTTTTGCAGTGAGCTCAAGAATATTCCAATTTTATCAACCATCTTGAGAACTGACCTGAAAGGGTATGCTCACTCCACGAATAGTTACTGCCACAACGCATTCATGGAATTACTGCGCTGTTCCCCAAGAATCAATAAAAGAACTGCCATCTTAGTGCACTCCTTGTGTCCCCTGACACTCGTCTTGTGAACTGAGTCTTGTCTGATAGTGGACTTCATTCTTTTTTTATTTTTATTTTTGTCTAAAGCAAAGAGCATTTTTTATTTAATACATCCTACTTGCACAGTCTAAACTCAATGCACCTGATCACCGAGTGCCAAGTTTTGTTGTAATTATCAGGGAAGATTGTTGGATTTCCCTTTACAGTCCTGGGCATTCTACCTACGGGTGTTTTTTATGTTTGATTCACTGATGTTACCAAATGCTGCTTTTCCATCTATCAGAATTATACTTGGACATCTTTCAGAAAGTTGCATAGGTTCATTTTTGCTAAACCATGTAGTTGTGTCTACAGTACTGCCCCAACCATGGTTGTACCATAGTTATTGACCACAAGGCAGTAACCATAAATGTATTTAAAGGTTCTAGTAGCATGAGCAATTGATTGAGCTGAAATTCCACTTACCAAACATTATCATCTTTTGTAAGTCAAATCAGCTACTTGCACAGTATCCTAAATACTATTATTTTTGCATTAGCTCCGTGATTTTAGGTTTTTTAGGATGGATGTACAGGCTTTTCAGTTCATTACCTTCCATAGAGCTTGTGCTGAAAAAGACCAATTTTTAGGGGAGGTCTCACATAAGGTACTTAAAGAAATCTTTGTAGGCATCACAATTTCATTCCTTCCAAGCATGGATGATTTCTGAAGAGGGTTGAGACCTAAAACAATCATAGGCCGAACTATAAAAGTTATGAGCTGTTGGTTGTACAACACAGTACATTGAACAATTCCTCTCTATAAGTGACTAAAGAATGTACTTATGGAAGCTCTGTAACCATTGTACCGAAGCTTGGGATGGGTATAGATAAAGGCCAACTTCTTTTACCTAAGCTGCATGACATCAAGAAGAAGTAACTATGGGTTTCTTCTTCTGTAAATGTGTTAATAGCCAACAGTATACAGTTCTGAGAGCTTAAAATGCGATGTCATGAGACAGTAGGCCATTCCAAATGAACAGCCGGTGAGAGCGCATTGTAAACCATCATAGTGAAGAACACATATATATGTATTTGAATTCTTCACTAGTCTCAGTACAATGGTTAAAAATTTTAAACAGAGTTTTATCTAATACTGCTTTTTGTAGATCACTGCTGTTGTTCAATGCACATTTATTTATAGAGGTTTACAAGAGATGTGCATGAGTTTTATGGGTCTTTAGGTCCTTCACTGCTTACGTCATGTTGGATAGTGTTTGGAAACTACTTCTTTCTGTGATCACGGAAAATGGCATATTTACAACAGGGTTCAATATGTTGTTTGGAGTCCCAATATTAGTAATATACCCCTGATTTAGTAGACTGAACACACAGTACAGTGGTACCTATCAGTATATGTATAGTGTAACATGTTTTATTTTCCTTCTATTGTAAAAATATATTGTATTTTCAAAAATAACATTTATGACATTGAATAGAGATTGTTTACAGAAATCATAAATAAGTAAACGGATCAGGGAATGACAATGGCTAGAAAATGATCATTTCTTCTGTATATCAGACTGTTACCAAAGTTTTATGTTCAACTGTATCTCATTTCTAAAACTTGGAAAAAAGTTACTAGTGTTTTCCACCAGTGCCATAGCTTATATGTGAAAAATAGGAAAGCTAGTTTCTGTTTGGTTGGTTGGTAGAAAACAGCACTTTCATTTTTTTCTTTGCTTTATTTTGTTGTATTTTGTTTGGTAGGTACAATATTAGTTAATGCTCAATATTCATAAATTATTCTCAGAATTATAAATCATATAAATTATCATACATGTTTTATGCTTTAGCTGTATTGAAGTACATGGTATACATTGAAAGGAATACCTGCAGCCTCTAAATTCAGATTCAGAGAAAGGGGTTTGCTATAAGCCAATGATCTGGCACCTTTAAACAAAGCAGCAAGGAAATTCTAAACTTGAGCAACCAAAGAGTATAATATTGAAAAAGAGATGGTTGGTGCATAGCTCAATGACTGTTGTACGTATAAAAAAGTTTGAATGTCCAAAGCCGATATTCTAGTTATATCAATTTTGGACAGACACATGTACATGCTTGTTCATGTATGTATCCAAACCCAAAAGCAAAAAATGTGGTATATTTTGGCTTATGTGTCTTTAAATGTAATGACTGCATTAAGAGTAATCTCTAAGATAAAACTTTTCCTACCCATTCATCTGTACACACATTTCTCCATTATATCTATGGTGGGGGCTATGGTTGTCTTACAGGCTGGACTTCAATCCTGTCTGCCTTTGTTCGTCCATATCACATGGTGGACCAGCGGGACTAGCAGCTTGTACAGTAAAAAAAATGTTTGTGCTTCATTTTATGGTACTTGGGTAGCTACAAAGACACTGCATTTCTGGCAAAATGATTTTCTTCTACTTGCTATAAAATGTTTTGTGAGAAAACCAATGCAATTACCACATTTATGAACATTTATGAACACAATTTTTGTATTTGGGTTTTACTAAACTTAAATAAAAATGCAACCTGGAAAAAAAGATTCCTCCTAATAATAATATTTTAGGGTGTAAATGTGAGAATGGCCAAAGTATTCAACCAACTCATCTTTGAAGGTTCTAATACATCCAGCTAAGGTAGTATAGGCCTTTCACATTCAGCCAGACTAATTCTGTAATGGGGAAGACATTCCGCCACTCATACTCTTCCTCACACTTCCTCGGTAATTTAGTTGCCCATATGGCTACAAACGCTGAAATATGTTCTCCACACATTCAAAACAAGCAGGGCAATGGGATTGGGATTTCAACATTTTACAGTCTGGATAAACATAACTGACCGCTACTAGATTTTCAGTGATTTAGCTCACTCAGATTTAATACAGACACCTTTAATCTTGTCCTCTTTGAATCATTGCCATATATCTGTACATTCAATATTAAATGCAATGTATTGTGTTTTTACTCCATCCACTAATGCTGCCAACCTGAATTGATTTCCCCAGACAGCCAAATGGGTGGCTGCTATGCCAGACCTAAAAAATGGCTTAGAGGCAGCAGGGCCCAGTCTATTCAGGCCGATAATGGAATACCAGGGCAGATCCAGCACTGTGTTTTGTAGTCCTTTAAAACTATATATAGTTTATGTGAGGCACTTCATTGTTAAAGGGAACTTCCACTTATGAGTGATAGGTTTTCATTTTTCCCAGACTTTGCCATTTATGGGTGATTAGGTAGAAAAAAATGAATGCCGATTGTTTTAATTAACCTAGCCCATGTAGTACTTGAATTTTGTTCTCAGAATAGTAGGAACACATTGAGCAATGCACTCACTCATTGGCCCTGATTTAATAAAGCTCTCCAAGGCTGGAGAAGATACAATTTCATCATTGAAACTGGGTGATCCAACAAACCTGGGATAGATTTCTTAAAAGTAATTTGCTATTTGTTATCAAATGTGTTCAGTCCTGGACCAGATCCATTCCATATTTGCTGGATCACCCAGCTTCACTGATAAAAGTGTATCAGGAGAGCTTTAAAAAAATCAGGGTCATTCTGCTACAAGAGATATAAAGGCATCACTGTTATGAAGATGCCACAATAATAAAATATATAAAAATAAATACCTGTAAAAGTGTAATAGAAACAATAAGTATTAAACAAAAAGGTATAGTGCTGGATTTAACACACGGAGAACATACAGCTGTAATGGGTGCCACTATTAGATGGAAAGCTCTATGAATCCACAGAATGTACTGCTTATGAGTGCCCTCTTACGGTTTAAGAGAGAAATGAAAGTAAAGGATATCAATATGGGAACATCCCAATAATTTATTTTGTTAAGTTATAATATCCAGTTATGCTAATACCTTAACATTTTTATGGTCATGCACTATTTGCAAATTTACTTTTAATATACATATTTAGAAGCATCTAGAAACTTCTGTGTCTGTATCAAGAAACAACTCCATTTTCCTGTGTTTGTTCATATCACGTATTTGCAGTTGCTGCATTTTTTCTAATTACTTTAGATCATATTATTAGTTATATCTATAAATTACAATTAAACATAAGCCTTCCCTTATATACAAGACATGTTTTCTATTCAGCTCCACCTCTCTATTACAAGTGGCAGAACATTCTCCGCTTATTCATAATAACATCCACATGTATTTACATTTTTTAATATCTTATAGGTATTAATTATTTTCTTCTCACATATTCTGAGTTTATTAGTCATTTGAACTAACAGTACAACTGCCGTGCAATTTTGGAAATGTAGTCTAAAAATTGTAGTTTTGGTACAAACAAAACTAAATATAATTTTTGTCACTGCTATAGTACTATTGTTCAGGCCTAGATTTGTGAAAATGTGAAATAGATCATGCTTAGCATGGGAACGTGTTATTATTTTAACATTTTCATATTTTTTAATTCAAGTCTTTAGGGAACCCATACAAACATTTAGCCCATGAAGGCAGAGTTAGTTTTAGGGTAGGGAAAACTGGGCAATAGTCTAGTGCAGTGGTCGCCAACCTTTTGGACCTCACAGATCACTAAACCAAGGAACCCGGCATACGCGGAGCCGTGTGTCACTCAAAGGGGAAGAAACTTCCCCCAGAGTGACATCATGATGCCAGAACCTACCCACTCACCCATTACAGGCTTAGACCTGCTTGCTAAATTCTGGGGGGACAGTGGTGCAGGGCTGTGGACAAGGCTGTGCCAGAGCCATGGACCACCAACATTTTCTCGCAGACCACCGGGTGGCGCTGGTCACCCTGGGCTTGAACGGACAAAATGACAGGTGTGCAGGGAGTTGGAATGCTATGCATTTGGGGCCTCCATGTCATATTTGCTCAGGTCCTAATTTTGTCTACACTGTCCCTACATGTAGCAGGGAATTTCTTTATTACCATTAGGACTGTTGATCCTATGCTATAAATTACTACAAATAAAATAGTTGAAGATGTTACCAAATTTATATTTAGCTCCTACTGAATCAAATAGACAGCAAGTCATGTTCATGTTTGTTGTGATACTTCTGTTCTAATTACTAAGACAAAAACTTGGCAAATTTGCTTTTAATATTACTAGTAGAGGTGACACTCTGATTCTGTAATGCAAAATACCACTAATTTATTAGGAATATTGCAGTGGAAATATATTGTATTTTTAGTTATCGGTATATTTTGTGCATTTATTTTTAAAGCCTTTAATATTACTTTAACCAAAGTGTTTACATCTGAAGCAGATGGGTTTGGGATTCTGTTGTTATTGATGGTGGAACTAGTTCTTGCATAGTAAGAAAATAATATTGGGAAAGCAGGAGTCAGGGAGATCCCATTCTGCTTCTAAGCATTTCAAGCAGCAAAGTAAATTGCTCACCAAAAGGCTTGGAGGACTGAAATTTTGAAAGCTCTGTGTCTGGCATTTCAGCTAATCAGCGTACGCTTAAAAGAGTATAATTGTTGTCATTTTTTGTATATGAGAATGAAAAATATATATATTGACACATTTTATGGGCAGCTTTGCCTCCCATTACAATGATAATATTTATAACAGTGTGAATAGTGATGGCTAACAGAAAAAAATACCAAAAATTAATTTATGACTAATTAAATATATTTTTTATAAATGCATTCAGTGTGAGTTTCCACATTTGGCCATTTGTTCAGCCTCTTGTAACCACCTGTACAGCAAAGTTTAGCCTGGGAAAGGCAGAAATAGATTGAGAAGTAATTTGTGCTGATGTGCTAATAGGGCAAGCTGATAGCAAAGAAAAGAAAGCAGAGTGACAGAAGGATGAGCTCATCAGTCATCTGCTTCTCCTTTCCCTGTCCAGAGGACAAACCCTGTTAGTATTGCTTACCTGCAGTAGAGAGAATTCAGGTATCCTCATATATGTGCTTTGTTGAAGAGCTCTATACATCAAAATAAAGGAAGTAAAGGGATATAAATCATTGGGCAAGTAAAACAGCTCCCATATATGTTGTTATCTGTGTATTTAGCTGTTTGGAGCTCACAACAGCAATCAAAATCCCAATTCTATTCAAAGTTAAAATCATTTTTCTTCTTGGAGTTGGGTTTTATTAAAAAATGTCATAAATAAAACTACAATGTTTCCAATAGTTATCAGTTCTGCTGTGATTTTAATTCAGGATAAATTTAAGGGACATCATTTAGCAGTTCTGTGTTTTGTGAGAAGTCACGTCCTTATCATTTTATTTTTGGCTACCGACTTTCACACTGACTGTCATTGCCCAATTTACATATGACATGTTATGCTATCCCCGAAAATGCTGGCATTATAACCAGACCTCTGAATCAGATTTCTGTTCGATGATTTAATTTATTTCAAACCCTTTGTTTTAACTTTGCAGATATAAAATTTAAAAATAGAGTTGTGTACATAAAAAGCATGCTGATATAAATATAATTTTTACCTAAATGTAGCACTTGACAAAATACAAACAATAAGCAGAATCAGTTTCTAATTTTAGAGTATAAAATCATTTTTAAGTATGTGAATCGAGAGAAAAGGGGAAACTATACATCTATTTGTATTCTTTTTAGATAGGTGGTGCTTATTGTAAGTCTCTGGTAAACTCTGTCTGTAAATAGTGTACATTTAATTTATTGCTCTGGTCTAGTAATGTATAGAATGAAATTAAAAGTTCACAAATGTATATTTTGTTGCTTAAATGTGTCTTTGCAAAATTCACAATAAATGACCTATTTTATGTCCACAACATGCACTGCCTCCTTATTTATGGTGTACTGTGCTATGTTAACATTTTCACATTTTTCCATTCTTGCTAATTTGCTGCAGTCTCTTGGAAGCCACAAATATCTACATGCATGTGGTACAGTGGTGGCTGCATGGCATTTTTTCAGGGTGGTTTTACTAACAATGACAATAAAGGGACAAATCTGTACAATGTGCTTCTGCAAGGTCACTTTACCACTGTAAAAATATGTGTCATGTTGACTACACTGGAGCTTACCTGGAAGACAAGTGTTGGTATTGCCATCCCTATAACATAACATAGTGCCAGAAAAAGGACCTTCATGAAAGCATTAGCAATTTTATTTTTATGAAATCTTCAGATTTTAAATGATTAAAAATGTATTTAAAATTTAGTTAATGTTTTTAAGTTTATATGATATTTTTATTATTAGGTTTCTATATACTACTGTATCCGGATATCCGGAGTGTATGAGTAGTTATAAGTGTTCACAGTTGTGTACTTGCTCCCATTTGCATACAGAATATATTTATTCCTGAATATAAATATTCCTGATCTATAGCATAAGATAATCTTTATAAAGTGGTATTTTATACTACAGCACTCCAAAGTACTGGATTCTTGCTTTATTATAAAAGTTAACGTTTCGGGCTACACAGGGTCCCTTCTTCAAGGCAACATAGTGACAAAAGGTAAAGCATGGAGAACACATATATACCAAATAAAAAGAACTTTAACACCTGTAATCACACCCCCATAATCCAATTAAATGACCAATCACCCAAATGTGGCAATCACTAAATATGAATATTGTATTATTTATTAACTGTATTTATAATACAGTCACCAATGTGCATCCATGCAAAAAAAAAAGCTGGACACTCATCACACAACACATACAGGCACCAGTGGAAAAAGATTATGTATTTTTCTAGGGCATAGGCACATCTAGGGCCTATAGGAAATTCATAGACAAAAGCTTTACATATAGAGGAGAAGTCACAGTATAAGAGATAATTTTTTTAATGTAACATCATAAAACACAAACAGTAGTCATACGGGCCAGGCAATAAGTGTTCGGCCCTAGTACCCAGACAGCCAGTGTGGATCATTTCATGTTGGCACAGATTCCAGCATAGGTATTTCAGTGATGATCATTTGGCACATATTATGTATAATAAAATAAGCTGACAGCAGGAAATATCAAAGTTAGAACCAGTTGTATCATAAAGAGCATAGAGCTCTGTAACCAAAATTGACCAGTAAGCTACAGATAATAGGGAGAATATTGGAACCAGTAAAAGAAAATCTCTGGAGAATATGCTCTAACCATGACCTAAATTATTGTAAAGCACGCAAAACCACAGCATAGCCTGTAACACAAATTAAAGAAAGTTTGTACAACCAAGGAGGGGAAGACCATGTGTGAGATGGATGATCCACTAGTCAAGGTGAGGAAAACGCAGAAGAGAGAGAAGGATGGATGCAACTTGTACTAGATCATTTGGACCATTTTACAAATGGCTCACTGCTTTGAATATAGGTCATTTTCTCTGGAATGGCATGTTTGTCCTGTCTTACTGTAGGTTGTACTGTAGGTAAAATGTCCCACTGGGAGCATGCACCTTCAAAAAACAAGTCTCCAATCACAGCTCTCATATTTCCATCTGAATAAGTTCTCTGTATGGTTTATATTTTATGGGTTGAATCAAAGTATTATGGGAAGGTTTAGGTTCAGTGCCTACATTTCAAGATTATAGACCAATAAATTATATATATATAAGACATTATATGGGAACAGACATTGAACTTACTGGGGAGGGGGGGTATAAAAAATTCAACAAAGAACCCCCAAGTTTCTCAGAACATATTTTCTGCATAGCTCTGCTAGCAGTACCACAGTGTGCCCTGGGTTTCCAGTGTGGAAGATAAACATACTCTAATATAGGAAGGACAGCAGCATGACGTTCAATAATCCACAGCAACCAATCACAGTTTTCAGTGCACACATAACATATATGCGCTATCCAGTTGAAATGTGTACATTATACTGAGGGTACAAAATGGTCTTTTGAGTAGTACACAAGCAGTAAGGCTTTTATTACCATATCTTCTTCTAGAATTTAATACTCACTATCACCTTTTCTAGTCCCTGGGCAGGGTAATGAAACCTGGATTGCATTGGTATATTTATCAATGAAATCAAATATCAATATTACATTATTAGCTTTGTCCTTTGGAAAGATATACATTATAAGCCCAAGTTGTCATACTTTTTTGTAACAGTATGGTCTGCATTAGCCATCAAGACATCAATGACATTTGAAGCTGTTTAGTGGTCAATCAAGTAAATTTATATTAGTGATGATGTGAAATATAATATTATAATGTGAATATCATAAAAAAAAAAATTTTCAGTCTATACTATTGAATACACATCTAGGGCAGTAAACATGACTACTACATGCAGGAGCCCCTGTGGATTAGTCAATACAGAAACTAGAATGTCCCCCCTCATCCATAGCAACATTACATTTACAGACCATATAGTGGGAGTACTGAATTGGCAGGGTTAGTCCCTACATTCAGACCAGTGCCAGTATTATCACTCTGCAGCCAAACAACTGGGCAATTCTTTAATAGAACTAAAAGCTAAAACTAATTGAGGATGACTTTAAGTATAAAACATAGCTGCATAAAATTCTCTACAAGTGCTACCTTTCAAGTAAGCAGAAATGTTTACTTTGTGGATTTCTAATAAAAAATAGGTTGTGGGGTTCTCCAATGCAAGAACACCCCCCCCCCCGCCTTTTTTATAAAGTCACTTTTGCAATTAGAGTTTGTCCTAAGTTAAAACATTCAGAAGTCACTATTCGGACCCTAGATCTGAGATGAAAACATCATCTTGCCAGTGGAAAGAATAATAACTCAATAGGATCTTTTTGGCAGGTTTTCTTCATTTTGACCAATAAAATTTGGTCGACCCATTTTTTGTGGGTCTGTCCACAATTCGGATGCTTTAATTCCAGTCTAGTAATCTTCCACTGAATTCACAATCCACTTTCTGCTACACACTTTGTCCATTTCCTTGCTGTAAATATAAGACAAAAATATATTGGATTATCTGTCTGTGATATACTCCTGAGCCCTGTCTGACATCTCCGGAGACCAAGCATCAGCAGATTTCCAGTTTTTACCATGTTTAAATCCAGCCATTGATAGGTACTGTATGTCTTCAACTGTGTAAGTAAATCACAATGTGCCAAGCCCAATAACATTGTCCATTTATAAAGCTCTGTATTGTAGTATTCTAGCATCAAGATACCTATTTGTAAACTGATTGCACCGATCACAAGTATTCTGTGTAATATGTCAAGGCTGCTTGTACTTTGTTATGTGATAATATGACCTCACGTGCTATAGAATCTATCTTCTCAGGGTCACTGCATATCATTTAGAACTAAACTTGTTCACAAAAGAGTGATGAAGATGTGAACTTATCATAAATTATTATTGTTCAAATGTCTTTGGATGGAGGGGGGAAGCCTCAGCATGAAAATGTTTCCAAGGTAAACATATATATCTTTCATTTTTGCAAAATTTAGCATTTTTATAACTGCATAGGATAGAAACTTTTATTTTTTTAACCTTAAAAAATAATACAGAAAGATTTATACATATGCCCATACTAATCTAATTGAAAAGTATTTTTTTATAATTCACCTTTAAAATACAAAAAAAAAATGAGTGGAGTCGCGACTCACCCCTGCAATTCTGACCATAGCCATCGGAGTTAAAATTATGTAGGGAGTACAGTGCATATTGATACAACATGTGATGCCATAAAGTTCTATTACATACATTTAGCCAATGCACCGCAATATAAAAATATTGACTACATTAGTGTTCGAATACTATATGTCTCCTGGGTGCCAATTCCATCAAATTATACTTTAGAACTAAACTTTTTAATTTCACAGAAAGGGGGCAAAAAACTGCATGCCGTATTTAGATGCAGAATATCATACAAAAATGTCATTTAGAAAACAGTTGGGTGCTTTCATTTTTTTTATATATCTTTAAACCCAGAGGGACATACATATGGAGCAATTTCTGTATTAAACATTATTATGTACTGGCAGCTTATAACACCTGCATATAACTTATATACATATAACAAACTATACTACTAACATTAAACACATAACATATCACACAACCACTACATAAAATATTTGTCAATTAGAGGTTTCTTTTATTCTTACCTTAATAATAAAGTTCTCCAACAATTCTTAGTATGGTTTAGGCTAAACAAAAACAAAATAACACATTATCATTAGGTAACACATGATTTAGTTTTAATATACAAGTATTTTGCTATATGTATGTTCAGGTACACAGTACATAATACCTTTCCGGAAATAGCAATGATAGCTCAGTTCTATTGTGAATTAGTAGGTTCATCACCAACTTATTGAAAATTCAGTCAAAAGCATAGAAAAGGTAATTATTTGAAATCTGTCCTTCAAGTGCTTTCAATAAATATTCTTTATGCACATGCACATGCTCAACCCTCTCCTGTTTTAAACATCATAGCACTGTCTTCTTTTGGGAGAATGTATTTACTGCCTATGATGGGCCAACTTTATTGCTGGCCCTTTACCTCCTATATAACCTATTTATAGCTGCAGGAGGGAAACAACTAATGGCTCTTCCTAAAGCAGACCCATCACCATATTTTTTTTTTTTACATTTTACAAAACGGGTAATGAAAAAATGTGTTTTTATTACTTTAAGGTGAGGACCCCCTACATTTTTATCTTTAACGCAGCCTCCTAGAATACATACTTCATATATCCCAGGAGACTGCAGAATGCTCCAGGAGGGGATTGTGCCCCTTGAGTTCAGGGGATTTCCCGGAATGTAAACAAAAAGAAGCCAATCACACGCATGAACAGTGAGATTGGCACAGTATTTTTTTCATTTTCAGGAAGGTGTGTCACCCGATCTCAGGCCTGTGCAGAGCGAAGAAGAATCCAGAAGAAGTTGGCAGCCGCCCACTGTCCAGTTTGCACCAGAAAGAAAACAGGGCGGTGCAGGACCTACTAAGATCGCAGAGGGATCAATGGCTTTCCACCGATAAAGGTAAGTTTCTTCTTTTAATTATAGAAAGTTCCGCTTGGGAACAATGGGATGTGATTACAGAGAGCAGCTCTGAATTTCTGATACAGGTATTTTGTACACAGATATAACAACACAGTCATTACTATATTTAACAGAGCAAGATGGAGTAAATAAAAGAGTTTATTGTTAGGGATTACATCTTTTTTAGAAAGTGTCTCAAAATTCTTACATATGTACATACACGAAGCCTACTATTATTATTATTACAAATATTATTATTAAACAGGATTTATATAGCGCCAACATATTACGCAGCGCTGTATATTAAGAAGGGAATATAGTCTACAACTAAAAGTACAAACTCACCTTTCTGGAATTCCACCCTTTGTTTTTAGAAAAAAGAGAAAGAGAATACAATTTAGTTTATGAAAATAATATTTCTGAATAGATTTAGTTCTTAGCATTTCATGGGCATGTCAAAAACATGCTGAGCTGTAATCTATATCCAGAACTCCCATTAGATACAGTAACCTTGTGTCTTTGGGTTCGATGGGCAAAAAGGTTTTTTTTTCCTGTGCAATCATTGACTGAGCTTATTTCCCATCTTTATGAAGTCATCTTATAATCACAGTATTCTAAGACACCTTAGGAGAAGTAAGCTAAAAATGTTCTGCCTGAAAGAGGGTCCTTTTGATATCCAGGGTTATGTGACTATAAGCTGTAATGATTAAGATGGAGCCCCGGGGGCATTGATTTAGGTCACTAATTCAAAGATTCCGTACAATATAAAAGTATTTGCATTTTTTACACTTACACTATTAGCATTAAAAAATGCATTTCATTGTGTAATAATAATTACTCATTTACATTCAGGTCTACTTTTTATATTTACCTAAAGGTCAGTTTTAAATCTGTTTACTTTTCTTTTAGCACACTTACAGATAATCCACTTCTGTGCTGAAATGGATTAGTTCTCACAAGGGTGAGCCACTTCATTCGTGTCAGATAGACTACAAAAGTCATCCAGCCCACTTTTCCCCATCTGTGCCCTTATGGCCTTCAAATACAAATACACTCTATCTAGGAATGCATATGTGCTGATACAGTGTGTGAGAGGCAGTGCTGTGATCTGAAAAATCACCTTTTCTTGCTGAGGTTTACTATTCTACTGAATTAGTGTTTATTTCATACATACCTTTCAACTTTTGAGTCACAAAGCAATAAAGAAGCAAACACAGACAAACTTAGCTAGCTCAGATTTTGGACTTATTGTGCTGTAGTTAGATAGATAGATAGATAGATTACACAGAGCAAGGTAAAGGGGAGAGATGTTTGAGGGTTCCTGACCAGAGTTCACCTTTTATGATTGGATTAGTAAGTACTGACCTACAAGATTTCTACATAATTTAACTGATATCCACTTGAATACTACAATCTAGCTATAGTGTCTGGAGCCTCTGCAGCATAAATCAACTCATCTAAACTGTCAGATTATAAACTGAACTGTAGTATAACATACATAAATCAGGATAACTAGGTACACTTACCTGAGAATAATACTAACAAACCATATATAATGATCAGAACGAATATAATGATCAGAACTAGAAGAATGGTCCAAGTCCAGCCATGGTTTTCTGTTAAAAAAAAAAAAATATATAAATAAATTAACCGTTAAAATCTGCAGCTTATGATGTTATATTCAGCACGACTGAGCGGATATAGCTGTACAAATGATTCCCGGCAATTTGTGGCCTGGGTGGAGAGAAAGATGTCATGTCTGTTATTTATAAATGTAAGTGGATGTTTACTCCAAATTAAAGTAAAATATGATCAATACTCCTCTGCTCCGGACACAAACTGAACCCTTGTTATTTTAATTGCTGAGCGCTGAGCTTTGCTGATTTCAATGTTTAGACTGTGACGCCATCACATAGAAGGCTGGAGGCTTTCACATTGGTGACAAACTAATAATACAAAATGAGAATAACAATTCTTTTTTTAAGATGTAAAACTATTTAATGTAAATGCATTGTTTGTCCATGCATAGCACTTCACAGGTTAATTTTAATGCATTACATTCATCTACCAGGAATGAAAAGAAAGCTCTGATTAAACTACAAGTGGATATAATCATAGCCAACTATCATAATCACTGGCCCAGTTACATGATATTTCATATTTAGAAGTATTGAGTATTTCCTTTTACTCCCAGTGCTGAACGGTTCTGCAGGGGAGTAAAGGAAGGGTGAGCATTGGCAATGCACAGGCTTGATGCACAAATATTTCATTATTATTTGGACAAAACTTCCTATGTAAAACACCAGTGAACGTCCTTTGAAAACATACAAAGTAAAGCATGAAATTGCACAGCCATTCCTTTAAGATGATTTTACTTTACAACTTCACCCCTCATTTTGTATTTTTTCAGAAGAATAGGAGGGGGGGAGGGGGCAATCAGAACCCATGTCTGGGTTTCACTTGTATCCACAGCTCTGTTAAAGAGATTTGACCTCAAATAAGCCCCATACAGATGTCCAATGGATGTCAGAGGATTGTTGCTGGAAATGATCTTTAATGATCATTTCAACTGGCTCATGAATGATTGGGAGTTGTACACACAGTTCTTTCTGCTCTATGGAAAGGGGGAGGGCAAGAGAGCAGCACCCCATTGTGTTCTCCTCCATAAGAATGAACAGCGGCCATTCTTGATCAGTCCGCCATGGTTGAATAATAAAGTACGTTGGGGGAACACTGCACCCATGTCAGATTTTTACCTAAAATGAGCATGTGAGGTAATCTTGGGTGATAATTATCTGATTTGTAAGTGGCTTCATTTCCCTGTGGACCATGGGGTAATTTAGTAAGTGCATTTAGGCTCTTTACTTAGGACACTAAAATATCCCCTTGCAAGAGATAGGTGACATAGCTTTGTGAATGTGGGGAAACTCTATTGACTTCAACTGCCTAGCCATATGCAGGCAAAAATCCTGTTATTTTTTCAAAACATTACCTTGAGTATTCTTTGCAAAGTGTGCCGTCACCGTATTCACTAATCTAAGAGAAATATCCTTTTGAAGGGAAATTTCCGTTTGCCAAGTAAAGACGCTACATCCCAAGAGGAACTCTTCAAAAGCAACACAGACAGAAGCAAAAATGTTTTCTTTAGTAGAACAGAAGAAAGCTAGAACCTCTGTTGTGGCCCTGTTGCAGAGTTTTCCTTACTTCCTGTCAGAGAGGCCCCTTAGCCAGAGAGAGGGGAGCTAGGCGGGGGCCAACATGACTGGGGGAGGCCAAGAGGTGGTGTGATAGCATTAAGGGGTATGGCAGGTGAAGATAGATGGGGATAGGGGGAAAAAAGAAAACAATGGGTGTGTTTTAATTTGGCTATAAAGGAGGGTGTTGGAAAGGGGGGATGACACAATTGGGACCCCACCTTCCTACCCCTTTGGAATAGTGTATTGGGTTGCTATGTGTGATGGCGGTGTGAGGTCCTCAGGTGGCAGTATGTTCGGGGAGGTGTTTTGTTAAAATGAATGGTGTGTGGACAGCCATCTATGGTATAGGATCTCCAAGTATAACATTAATGTAAAAGGTTAATGTTTGCGCCTGGGAGCAAGAGGTACATATATCAATCGGAACTAATAGAAGTTTAAAGGGTTAAAAGTAAGGATGGGGAGGACCGGCCACCTGTGCGTGTTGGAAGATTTACTTTCAGTTGCATAAAGTTGTAAGCTAATAAACGGCCATAAGGCCATTTTCACTATATCCGCAGGTGTAGTGTGTATTTATTATTGAAGGATTATGAAAAAGGGGGGAGGGGTTAAAAGGAGAGTGTGGCATTGGTTAACCAAGAAAGGCTCTTATATGCCACAGTCATGTATGACCTGATTTTAGTTGGACATTGATGATAAATTCCAGTAATAAACCTTCCTTGTTCTTTCCTTTGCTACAAAATGTAAATACTTAATTTCAATACAAATCCATATTCAGATGATCTAAGCCTGATGTGCTCAACAAATCAGCTATCTCATTATGTTCATTGGCTCAAATTTGGGGGATCCAGCAAACCTGAAATATATGTGGTCCATCATTTGCCAACTAATGGCAAATAATTTTTAGGAAATTTATTCTAGGTTTGCTGGATCACCCAGCATCTCGCATTGTCTCCTCTCCAATCTTGAGCAGCTTTATTAAATCAGCTTTGTTAAATCAGACCCAATGTAATACATGGCATGAGCCAACTGACAACTCACACCACAAAGTTTTTGTTTTCAGAAAATACATAAAAAACAACTGCTTTTGGGTAATAAATCTGTTTCTTTCTCAGTCAACGTGGAACTGAATCATGACAATGTGGGCACTGTGCCAACAACTAGACACATACCACATTATTATATTTTCAGCAAATTTCACCAAAGCACTATTATATACATTACCTACAACTGTAAGGCTGACTCTTTTTTTTATCGGTATGCTGAGGCTTTCATGTTCTACACGGCAGGTGAATATGGTACCACTGTCCTGTAATGATGCCTTGTACAGGAAGAAGCCAGAAATGCTATAGGTGCCATCGTGATTGTATCTGTGGCTGCTATAGATGATGTGCGGCACTAAAGTCGGTAAAAGTCCTCCACCTTTGCTTTCTTTCAGCCATTCAATATTGACATCGAGAGGATAATAATTAGAGGCTTCACAGACAAACTTTTGCTCCTCTCCTTCTTTCAGGGTCACAGATTCCACATTCACAGACACCACTGGGCTTTCTGCATGGAAAGATTTTGTATTCTTGTTTGTTACACAACAAATAAATAGAAGGTGAAAAGTTTGATATCTTTAGCATTAATTTAGGAAATAAAGTTTTCCTAAAAAGTAATCCAGCTTTTATTTAATAAAAAAAAATTCTCTGGGTTATTTATGTACATTCAAAAGATTTAACTTTGTTGCTGATTTCAAAATTTAAACACTAACCTCTAAACTATGTTCATGACTCTATAGTAACACTAAAGAACAAATATGAAAAGAAATGGTCATCAGATAACAGATCCCCACTTTTTTTTCTCACCTTTCCAGTCTCCATTGTAGCTTGTGGCATTTGTCACTATAAATTCTGTAAGGTTGTGTTATTGATGACTGAAAGTTCATAAGAGTGGCAATAATAGTAAAACTGCATGCAATCAGTAGTGAATGAGATGTCAGTAGAGTTGTTTTTTCTACTGCAATCATTACCAGATTACCAGCTTTATAAATGGGCCCCTTACTCCTACCATTACCCAGTGACCTAAATCTACAAGACCAAGAGAATTCTTGTAAAAACATTTTGCATGCAAGCCATCCCAACTCTCAACACTTAAGGATGGATACAATTCCAGATAACTGGAGGGAAGTTAATAAAACACGCTTCCCCATTGGAAACTTTCCTTTTGCCTCATAATCTGGTGACAGCTATAAAATATTGGATCTCACTTTCTGCACTTGATATACTGGTCACCAAGGTAAGTGTAAATCTACCCAGCACGGACAGCAATAAGAACCTTACAGGTTTTGGCATTGAATTTACTTTAGTTTACCAAGGCAAATTTTCCAATATTCACCAAAAAATTACTAATGAGCAATTTATGAACTGAGCATTTTTTAGCCACCAATATTACCTTCTTGATGTTGACCCCCAAACACTACTTGAGCCAAGACCTAAATCTTAACGTAAGATTTAACGTAAGAACCCCAAGCAAACTTCAGTTTACTAATTCTCCCTTTTTCTTGTGATTTAATCACTTCTGGATGTTTGTCTGGTTTATGTAAGCAAATTGAGGACTTGATTTGTTTAGAAGCAGTGCAGGAGGGGCAGCAATGGTTTAATAGACCCCTCATGTCCCCATAATTTAGACCTGCCATCTGCACTATGCTATCAACCCATCCCATTTGTCAAAGTAAAAATGGATTTAAAAATATATAAATTTTTAAATAAAAAGTTAAAAAAGCAAGAAAAAAAATGGGTGCTCATAAATAAACATTTTTACATACATGTATACCTCCAGGACATACAACACACATTGGATATGAGAGAGGAACCCTTCTGGGGCCATTACCTACAGGTAACTTTAAACTGATGAGGTATAAAGTTTCTCAAACTGTCATCCTAGTCACACTGTCACATATTTTTCATTTTGTTCACCATTTAATGTATATTTTAAGGCTTGAGATATTTGGTACAATATCTACTTGAAGGGTTTTTGCATTTTGTAAAATAAATGTAATTATACTTTTTTTTATTTATAGATTAAAAAACAAAAAAAATAAAAATAGTTAAAAAAGAATGCCTTTGCATGTTTTTCTGAGAGGTGGGGAAGGGGATTGTAAAAGAGTTCATGCTTACATTGCTCACACTGGGTTCTAGAAACAACCCTACCAAAATTTAGGAATATACACTTGCCGATTACCAGGCTGGTGATGTGTTCCATCATCACATAGGTATTATAGATAGATAGATAGATAGATAGATTGATACATATAGATATTGACAAATCCCATACCTCTGATCTCAAGGTGAATCTGTTGTTCAGCATAGAGTGAACCCACAGACACGGCACAGGTGAATAGCCCTTCATTTTCCAGTTTCACATTGGTCACACTAAGAGAAGCGATCCCCTTCTGTATCTCCTCCACCTGCACCAGACCCTTCTTGCTGTGATACTCCAGCTCCTTGGTGGATCCATTATAAGTCAGTAGTTTTTGGTTCTTTTTTCCTTTCCCCTGGTAGGTCCATGTAACTGAAGCATCGGCTTTGTGATCCACCATGAAAGCACACCCCAGAACTACGTTGTCATTCAGTCCGGCATAGATATGAGGAGTATGGGTATGTATTGTAAATGTAGCTACAGACAGAAAAAGAATTGGTTACAAGTTTTGTGTATTGTAGGTAAAATATATCAGAATATATATTTAGGGGAAAATGATTTAATATAGTTCATTGGAAAATGATTTAATATATTTTTTCATTTTCCTATCTGCAGTAAAATTTGAAAGTCTGCAATGATCATATTTCTGTATTCTGATGAATAACAGAACACAATTGGACCTAATACTGCAAAACACAAAGAAATGCTCCCAACATTAGCACTTACTGCACCTTCACATCAGTTTGCATTTCATTATCATCCCTGTGCGTAGAATAATTGTTCCTAATACTGAGGTCCAGCTTTCCCTTATGTCTTGCCCAGTTGTACAAGCTCATCTCCTGTACTGAAATTGCTTACTCTGATGTGAGAATACAAAGTCAGCTTCTCATATTGTGCATTAAAAGCTGCAGCACCTCACATACAGCTAGTATTATTTCCTGACGGTCGCCAATGCCAACCGATGGTGCGCAAGAAGATTTTGGTGGTCCGCGGCTCTGGCCCGTGTGTCCCCCCGGCGGGGTCCTTCTCCTGACCCCACTCGGGTGTCCACCGGCCAGAGCCATGGACTTCCAAATTCTTCTTGCGGACCATCGGTTGGCATTGGCGACCGCTGACATAGATCATCTTTGGCCATTGGATGGCCACTGGTGATATAACTCCTGCACATGCGCAGGAGTTACATTGTCCTCTGTGGCTGGCTCTGCAGTGCTTCAAACAATGCCAAGCTCTTCATCACATCGCATCACAACACACCATGCAGTGTGGAGCCAAAACAATAGGCCACCAGGAACAAGGGATTTAATTATTCTTTTTTTGACAAGTGAGACATTGCATAAAGAGCCAGGTAAAGTTTAGGAAAGACCAACCTAATGCATGATGAATTTCATTGCCTCTCTCTGCCACTGATGGTGTCTGGGTAAGTACGGTGAAGAATGTCGCCATCTGAAACTTGCCATCTGTGTGTTTTACCGTGAGAATATACCAGGAATCCTGTGCATGGTCAGACGTTGGAATGTTGGGCCATAACACCTGTATGTTGTCTGTGAAATAAGACTTTATCCTACAGTTCAGCTTCTCTGGATCCGATTTCAGAAATGGCATCAGATTTAATGATAATTCTGCAAGTAAATAAAGTTCACTGCGCTGGAAAAAACACTAAAAGTTGATCTAAAACTAATTTTAACTTTTGTAAATGTTTAGAATGGTTAAACCCCAGCCATTTTTTTTCTTTGCCTTTTGTGTCCAATTGGGGAGATTTTCCTTCACTTGCTGTCATGCAGATACAACATAAATGAGAATACAATACGTTCGCATGAGGACTGAGCTCTTTTGCAAGCTCTTGTATCTCTTTATTAATCAAGACAAACTCTGCAGTTTTTTCTTTTTGCATATCAAAGCACAGCTTGCTCCAGAAGTTAATGAATGTCTAGGCTCCATAAAGTTTTTTTAACTTTGTTTGTGATTAGTTTACAGTAAGGATTTACAGTAACTGACAACATGCTGCCTAATTATATGTTGAGACAAACATCTGTCCTAATTGCATTCATTAAAATAATGTACCTGTTCCGACTTACATACAAATTCAACTTAAAAACAAACCTACAGTCCCTATCTCGTATGTAACCCGGGGACTACCTGTATCCTCACCCAGACATATAGGCCCTGATTTATTAAAGCTCTTAAGCCTCAAACTTACTATTTTCCAAACCGTTCACATTATCTTACCCAGGCTATTCATGTTTTACACAGTATATGAAGCTTTTAACCAAGCTATGAAACTATTAACCAAGCAGCATTCAATTGAAAATCAAATAGCAGATTTAAAAAAAACTAATTTTGCTCCAATACTCACCTTCAGTCCTGCAGTACTTTTCCTTAACTAAATGTTTTTAGTCTATCAGGTTTAATGAAGACCTCAATTCTTGGACCTGACTATATATATTTTTTTTACAGTAAAGACAGACCTGGAGCAAAGGGACATTATGAAGGTAGTTGAAGGCCTGCATGACTTGGAGATACAGGGAGCAGGCATTGATGGAGATAAAAGTTAAAGGTTTAGTTATCTAAATCCCTATTAGGGACAGACGAGAGAGGGGTAAGATGATGTAGAGGTGGGGTGGTGAAAAGTGTTAAAAAGGTCGGAAATATAGAAAGAAGGATCAATTAGTGGAGGGACAGAGTGAGGAAAAATTTTTCCTACCCGTTCCGTTGTGGTCCATGAAGGAAGTCGGTTTGGGTAGTGGTTTCAGTGGGGTGGGAGATCCACCGGTGGTGTGGAATCTCTGGAATGTTGTGTTGAAGGATCATGGTAGAATGGTTATGGGATGGGATTGCAATTAGTGGTGACATAGTTCTCGAGCTTGTTGGATCATACTTATCATGGTGGCGCATATCATGGGAGACCTTCAAGGAATGGTAACCAAAGGATAGTGTTTGAGAGTTTTTTTTTTAACCCCCCTAGCGAAATTCCCGAGTGTGACCTGCAAAAAGTGGTAATCCCGAGTCACATTCGGAGTTGCTAAAAACAATAAAAAAAAACCTTGTTACTTTGGCATTCCCCGGTGTCCTGCTCATCTGTCCAGGTCCTCGGGCGGCATCCTCCTTCTCCAATTCTCTCCCAGCAACTGCACTGATGTTCTCTGGGGTTTCCCGGTGACATTGGTGCATGTGTCAGTTTGTGTGGGAGGCACAGTGGAAAATTCAAAAAATTTTGTATTGGATTCAATACAAAATAACTGTATTGAGTCCAATACAAAGAAGTTATATGTATATATATATATATATATATATATATATATATCTTGTGAGGGGTTACGCTCAGGATCACCTTTGCGGGGGTCAAAGGACACTTGTCTGGTTCATCCAACTCAGATCACACACTGAGAATAAGTGTTAAGCTGGCTTGCAGCCAGGTTTATTGAAAGTTGCAGATAAAATAACAAAACAGCAAAAGAAAACCTTGCCTGTCGGGCACTTACTATACATCAGATGTCCCTGTCTATCAACTGGAGGGCTTCTCCCTGTCAACTCAAAACCAAGCTTTCAGCAAGCTTCTACTCACTTTTGAGTTCATTCACCCTGACTTACTTTCTGAGTCTCTCAGCAGAGCTCACTCACCCAGTCCACCTGTCTGTGTCTCCAAACAGAGCTCTCTCACACAGTCCACCTGGCTGTGTCTCCAAACATAGCTGAACTCACCACGTTGTACACTAGCCCAGCCCCCTCTGGCAACACTACCCTTTTTCTTAACCCCTTAAAAGCTCTGGGCTAGGCCCAGCCCCCGGTCATGTAGTCACTGCGCCTAATTCTTACGGCTACGTGCCTCTCTATATTCCCACTGGAATTCACATTATTATCACATTTTTCTCACTGCCAAGATCTTGGAGAGCGTTTAAAATGAAAATCTTCATTAACTCTTTTATTAAGACTTTCAAAAGTATCTTTTCCATTGTATGTATTTTGCTATGTATGCCTTTAATTATTGCTATTGTAGTTTCCCTGGATTCTCCATATCTGCTATTAATGATTTTAAAAAGTAATCAGGCAGTTATTTAATATATATTATATGGTATGTTCTGTCCTACCTATCTGGTCCGGGTGGCTTTTCACTTTACCACTTTACTTAGCATCTACTTTACTAGTTTTTATAAACTTTTCCACTGTTGAAGAGATCTTTACATATTAGGTATTGCCTCTGACATTAATTTTAGGATCCCTCTCTCTATACATTCCACTACCTTCTGTCTCTATGATATTTTTCCTTTTGATCTTCTAAATTGGCATAAAATTCTTTAAAATTCACCTCTATCTATTTACTTCAATGTACAACTTCTTGTTTTTGATCTTTGATTGATACGACATTTGTAATAATTCTTTATTTTTAAAAAAAATCAACAATGAGTTTTCTAATTTTATTTGTTTAAAGAATATTTGCCTACATTTTTCATTGTGTACTTCACGTTGAGAAGGTGATCATGTAACTCTTTCTTTCACTTATTAAATTCAAGGGCTGCACGTCGCCTAACTTATGTTCCCGGACGCTTGCAGCCCCCTTTCTTAAACACCACATTAAGGTAAGACAAATCACCGCAATCTTTTGGGACATCTCCAGACCCATGATAGTTCTCTCCTACAGACGCTGCTTAAAAGATTCCCTCCGAGGACCTCAACCACTCACCCCAAAATACCCTCCTCAACTTGTCCTGCAACTACAGGGCTAGTGGGTGGGAAGCCCATACTTTCCCACAACTTCACCTAACCTTTCCTCCTAGCTTTTTAGCCCTGACTTCCCTGGCTGCCCCTAGCCCCAAGTTGTGCTTCCTAGGAGTGTAAGAACAGAGTCATGACAGTTAATAGCAGATCAACGGCGGGGTCAAGCAATCCAACATGGCTCTCAAGTGGCTTGTGTACTTAATCATGCTGCACCCAATTACATTCTCTATTGGCCTGCTTTGGTAGAAGCTACAAGCAGCATCTTTCCCCAAAACAATGATTTGCTGTCATGAGGAAACAGTAACTACACTACAACC
This sequence comes from Pyxicephalus adspersus, assembly GCF_032062135.1. NCBI lineage: Eukaryota > Metazoa > Chordata > Amphibia > Anura > Pyxicephalidae > Pyxicephalus > Pyxicephalus adspersus. The sequence goes on from NC_092858.1 coordinate 144,138,270, forward strand.
TCTTCGCAACATAGCCTAAGTGTAATTATAATTGAGTGACAACATTTTATACTATAAGGGAAAAAATAATTAATAGAAATGAACGACAGTAAGTAACTTGAAGCAATCACTGCCTGTCATGCTCAGAAATTAGGAGAACTGTACTGGAGAAATTTGTTCAAGGTTCTGTACAAATGTTATGATAAATGTAAACTTTTTGGCCTGCGATAATAAAGGCAGATCTATTTTCCATTTTGAAGAATAATTCTGCTTGAGTAGCATAAAAACATGGGAACCTTTGTATATCTTTAAACTACAGAAATGTTTACCAGGTAACAAGATGTAAAGGTCTTTTCCCCAAACTACACAATTTAGGATTTCTAGCAATACATGTGTTACTGTCAGTTTATTATTTTATCATAGGGAGTGCTTGCCCTTTGTAATGCATTGTGTTAGGTTTTGCACCACTAGATGGTGTATGGAACTTGTATTTTAGTTGGTAATGCAGCAGTAGAAATTTTTCTTTGGTAAACTAGTTTCTGTAGCTTTATATTTTTTTTTTCTATTTAGTACAGAAGTACCCTGACTACTTTACATGGCTCCAGTAACATGACAAAGATATATGACATCTCTGTCAATGTGCCATTTTTTAGAACATGATGCACCTATAAAAATGACAAGGCACAGCTCGCTCCTCTGACATTTTGCAATATGGCAACTCTATATTTCTTGTTCATATATATGATAGTACATTTCTGCCCTGTGACCTCTGCAGTGCTGATGATCAAGATAGTTTTGTAAAGAAATGCAAGGTGAAGCACAGTGTTTTCTTGATTCCTGAAGGTTAAAGTTGATTATTTCGGCTTTCAAAATTTGGGATCAGTTAGGGCTTTACTGCAGAAACAGAAAGGTGATTTCCCTTCTGCTATAAACATTCTTACCTACTCATTGCTGTCCTAAGCTGTCAATAGTTCAGCTCAGCATAGGATGCCGGGATACCTGGCACATCCTGATTTCCCCTGCAGCTGCAAGGACTCAATAAACTAGTTATGTCGAAAATTGAAAACAAGAGAAGAAGAAAGAAGATGTTGGGGCCCACCTTGAAATAAGGATGAGTGCAACTAATAAACAGCAAGATAAAAGGTAAGGTTAGTTTGTTGCAGATGGAACATCACCCGTCCCTGCAAAAAAGGACCTGCTAGGTCACAATGTTATATTTTTTGGGTTTAACTCTATTTGAAAAAGTTAGCTCTTATGGCTATATACTTTGCTCTTATGACAGGTAAAGCTCCATAAGTCCCTAGGTGTGCCTAAGCTTGCTCTCCCCTTTGTTTCTCCAACATGTTGTGCAGGTACTGCAGGTATGTCCAGGAACCTTTTCATATCTGCGCCATATAACTGCAAAAGTTTAATTATAGACCTAAGGTTGGCAATCAAATGTATGTTTGATAATGCTGCACCCATAGCCCATGCTATTATTTTACCAATGGTACCTGAAGCTCTTCTAACCCCAATTCCATTACTATCATTGGTATCATCTGCACAATTTATTATAAAGTGAGAATTATAATGTTAAATAAACTCTAGATTCCAATACTTACTCAATTTTGTGTGGTGTATAGCCTTTAGTTGTTTGGAGTCTTTAGTCCTTAACCTCCTAGCCGTTAAGCCCGACCTTCGTACGGGCAAAAAAAAACTGCTAGGATGGTTAACCCCGAGTTTTTTCCCATCCTTACTTACCTGGTCCCGCTGTGCTCATCCAGCGTCGTGTTCGTGTTCCAGCGTCGTCCTCCGTCGATCGTCGTCCGCCGATCCAGCGGATCCTCTCCAGCGTCGGGTGTCCTTCGTCGGGTACCAGCGGGACCGGTAAGATGCCGGCCGGCGGAACACAAGATGCTTCTTACCTGGTCCCGCTGATCGTCCACGTCCTTCTTGTTCCAGCGCCGGATGATCTCTGAAGCGAGAAGCCGTCCGGTGGAGAAAAAAAAAAGCGGATGGCTTCTCCCTGCGTGCGTGATGACATCGG
>NC_092858.1:144140612-144143041 GCF_032062135.1 Pyxicephalus adspersus
ATTTTTTATATTCATATTATCTACTAGAACCCCTGTTCGGACATATTTCTGTAAGTTACAGGTCTACAATTTAAAAAAAAAAATTCATGAAAAACAGTGGATCACTTTTGGTACAGAAATCTAGACCTCAGTGTAACGCTCAGGTGGTTAATGGAACCCAAGCTGTGCATAGCTATGGCAGATATTTGTGATAGCAGAGCTATCTGTCAGTGTTACATATATTATGTTGCTCTTAATAACACAGAGCAAAGATCAGTGAACTGCAGTGACCCTTATATATTAAGAAACATGCTTCCAGCTAGTCATACAAACATGTGGGTCTGTACACTAAAGATAACACAAAAGGAATATCGAGAAAAACGATTTCTTGGAACATCAGAAAAAACCTTTAACATTTTAAAGACATTTGAATTTAAGAACTCTTGGCAATTACAAATGACTCTGTTTACAAATTTAAAATACCACTAATTAGAAAAGCATCTAAGTTTTGCAAACCACAAGCAAGGCTGACACAACAGATGTATTAACAATGTTTTGTAATGTAGCAGCTTTAACTTATTTATTGCTTCCTTAATGTTGATTGTTTAAGACTTTTCTTCTGAGTTTAGACACATGTAATGGGCTGTAATTTATGCAATCATTGTTTCTCTAAATTAACACTGATTTTCCATGTTCCTATTTTGCTTCATCAGCTTGTCCCTTAAAAATGATTGGCTTTTCAGCACAGCAGGCATTGTCTGTCTGGGCTATTTTCAGTCTGCTGATATATGCGCCAGGCTTTAGCTTTAATTACTGCATTGAACAGCATTAAAACTGTCAGATTCTACCCACCGGGTTTATTGGATTTGGCAAAATAACTGATTGTTCAGCACATGGAAAACTATGAGCTTTACAAGTTCCATTTGAAGCTATTTGTAAGTCTGTGTTTGAGATGATGAGGAATGTTGCATGGTTGAAAGGGATGTGATACCCTGCCATAAAAAGTCCTATTTAAAAGTTTAGGCTAGTGAATGTTATCATGAAGAATAGTGTTTTATTAAAAAATAAAACCGGGAATGGAAAACATACACCTGGATAAATGCCACAGACAACAGAACAACATTTCTAAATTTATTCAAAAGAATGGAGAAGTTATCAATAAAAAGTTTAGAGGCCATACGTTAATCCTAATACATATCTCTAGAGTTGGATAAAGTGTTAAAAACTTTGTCCTCACAAAGTACATCCATGTGGATGGCACCACTTACAAACAAGGAATACAGTGGGGTCATCTGTCCATTCCCATATTTTTGCCTAGTCAGTGAAAGAGAAGCAGCAGACTGATGTGGCCATTCTTTTACCTATTCCTTCTATCCTTCTATCAGCATATCCTTGTCAATACGTTTGAATGTAATACCTAATCCTGGCCTCCTTCACCCTGCCTGAGTACTTATTTATTGAGGATTGCAAGAGGCTAATACTTCTAGTACTCATTTATTCTGCAGGCCACTAACTAATAGCATGATGAAATGCAGAGGCTGAGGGAGAAGGGGAAGATTTCCTCTGTTGGCTGTTGACTTACAGGTGGCATGATATGACACTGAGCTGTCATTTGTTGCATCTGCAGCCCTTCTATCTTGAAAGCTGGGGGGTCTTTTTCACGGAATGAGGGACTAAACTGAGAAGGGTTGCATTGAGAAAGGGGGACTGTACTGAGGGGCCTGCATTGAAGAAGTGGAAGTCTGAGTGTGCAGGAGGCTGTCACTGAGCAGGGTGTCTGAACTGAGAGGGGTTTGCATTTGGGGTCTGTCTTTTTTGGTGACCCCAAGAGGGAAATGTGTCACTGAACGATAATGTCTAAGGATGAGGGAGAATGCCTCTGACATTCTCGCGAAAATTTCCTCAAACTTCTGATGGGTCCACGAAATTCCGTCGAACTGATTTCGTGGACCCATCGGAAGATCGAGGAAATCATTACAGGAGGAGTACTGTGGCTGCATTCATGAATGCAGCCATGGGAATCCTCCTGTGTGCGATCCCTGGGCACTGGTGGGGGGTTACCCTCATTTAAACTCTAGTGCCTGGGGATCGCACATCACACATACTACATGGCTGCAAGAGCAATCAGGGGAGCGGAGCTTTCAGCTCCACTACCCTAATTGCTCTTGCAGGTCCCAACAAAAACTCGATCTTGACGGCTAAATTTACACTGGCCGTTTTCGCCTACATGTTTGAGAAGCAAGAACAGCCCGGTTCGCCGTGAGATCGATTTTTAAAATTTTGCTCGCTCATCCCTAATATCTACTGTAAAGGGGAGCCCTGAATTTAGGAGTTTGTCTGCATTGGGGAATGAGCCTGTCACTCAGTGAAAGTCTACACTGGTGGACACCTGTCATCTGTGGTATGACTTGAAGATTACTGTACAACAATGCATCCCATATACCTTGAAA
>NC_092858.1:144143457-144164826 GCF_032062135.1 Pyxicephalus adspersus
AGCACCTTACAATGTTTTTATGTCCCAAATACAGCAAGCTATTTACCAAGCTATTTTTTGTATAGACATATTACTTGTATTTGATGTACATAAGCCTATTTTTTTGGGTGAATTACATAAATTTTATTCATTAGTAGGTTGGGTCTACATTATTAAAAAAAGTAGTAGATAGCTTGCACCTCCCTATTGTGAAAATGGAAAAAATGCCAACACCCTTGCTTTCATCTTCTGTTATATTTGACTGTCAATTCTTTCACAATGTTATTTGACAATGTAGTCCACACTAAAGACACACAGATGTTGGGGTTTTAGGCTTACCTGAGTTTCGGAACTTACAGCATTACATTACCTAGCTCACAAAAAGAAAAAAAAGACAACACATATTAAGAATCCTGTCCTGTTTTAAATACATATCAAACTGCCTTTTTCTAGGAGGGAGATGGACCTTGCATGCAGTCCGACCAAAGGAATAGTTCTTTATTGCAAGGCTGCCTCTCCTGCAGAGCAACATGCACCGGCTTTGCTATAAGAGACCGGGAGCCACCTGTAAATGCAGCTGTCTCCTTTTCACGACAGTCACAACAGTGGCATAATTACCTTACTTTAGTTACTTAGTTATGTCCAAATCCATTGCTTTATATTCTCACAAAATATCATGCAGTTAGGTTAATTGGCTTCCCCCTAAAAATTTACCTTAAACTCTAATAAGGACATATGACCGTAGGTAGAGACATTGGATTGTGAGCCCCTTTGAGGTACAGCTAGTTACATGACTATGGACTTTTTTAAAAAGTGCTCCGTAGTATGTTGGCACTATATAAATTCCTTGTAATAATAATAATAATAATAATATTATCAGGTTGACTGTCCAGAGCTTCTTTATAAAGTGAAAAACTGTTGGAAAAAGAGTTCTTATTGAGAATTGTGAAACAGTAATATCACCCTTTACAAAATTTCCCTTTGAAATTTTTTTGTTATAGTTTCCATGCATCAGCAAACCTTAAAGACTGGTATTGGTTTTGGAATAAATGGCTCTGTAATATGAAGCTGTATTTGTTCTGCTGCCCAGCAGTTCAGGATGCACAGTTGGCCCAGAGGCAAAAAGGAATGACTTGTGATTGGAGTGAGAAACACACATCCTGCACCTTTTAGGAGGGCTCTGCTATGCTGGTAGAGTGCCAGTCTCTGCCACGTGAGGGCAGTCCAGACCTTTCATTTTGCTGCTGGTGAATTTAGCGGTGTGATAAATGCTTTAATTTTAACATACCCTACAAATCTAAAATTCTGGTTACCAGCATCCTCAGAAAGGGCTACGTTTAAAATATATGGAACAGTTTTGTATTTAAAAGAAAACATCAGAACTCAAATTAGCTTGCTGCTGTATAAACCTTCCTTTTTTTTCCTACAAATCAAATTAGAGCAAATGATATCTTGTTATAGTTTGAGTAAAACAATTACAAGGAACAAGAAGTATTGAATATAATATAAAATGTCATTATGAAATCCCTTTCCTTTCAGATTAACTGCAATAAAATGCATCTGTTCTTTTAATCAAAAGGAAATTTAATTTTACAAATTCTTTCTTACAGATTTGTGTTTCAGTTGGCTGATTTTTGGTGCCAGATTTTTAATTTGTTTTGCCCGGGGTCCTCTATGTTCCCTAATGTAGTACACCGCCACTTTTATTTAATAAAGCTAAGTGCAATGTGCAGTAACCCATAACAGCAAGTCACAATTCATTTCTCATTTGTCTGAACTAAAGTGAAACTGCAGAAAGCTGGAATTTGATTGGGTGGGATAGTTAGTTGCATGTGTTTGCGTTCCGTGCTTCTTTTGTACATAAACATTCACCTGCGTAATTTAATATCTTTACACCTAGGGCTATTTAACAAATACCTTGTGCAATTTGATTTTCCTTTTAGGTTTGTATACTGTTGTCCTGTACTGGATCTGCCTAGCAGAGGGAACAATGCAGAAGCCGAAACGTGGTGGACGTGGTAGTAAAAGACCAGGTACATTTATGTTTTTCTTGATTCTGATAAAGAAAAAATGAACATAGTATGAAAAAAAGTAAACCGCGATCGCTGGCCGCGCGTACTTTCGCGCTTCCAGCGAGCGTGGATTTTATTGATGAATCAGGGGCAGTGAGAGACAAGGCAAAGGAAATAGGAGAGAGAAGAGAAGAAGATAGGGGAAGAGAGGAAGATAAAAAGGAGGGGGAGGAGAGAGGAACAAAAATGGAGAGGGTAGAGAGAGGTAGGGATAGGGGAAGGGAGAGAGGGGAAGACAGAGAAGAAGGGGAGAGTGAGTGAAGGGAGAGAGAAATGGAAAGGGAAGACAGAGGGAAAAGGGGAGGAAGGGAAGGAGAATAGAGGGATAGGAAGAAGGAAAGAAGGGAGAGAGAGGGAATAGTGAGAAGGTTGGAGGAGATAGTGAGAGAGGTTGGGAGAAGAGATAGGGAGAGCACAAGGGAAAGAAGTAGGAAGAGGGAGAGTGTTAGGGAGAAGAGAGGGAGAAGAGAGACAGAAGTGATACCTTTAATACAAATGTCACTTTGTCACTAATTTACTGGTTCGCAGACCCACATACCATGACCTCGAGAATGATATCACCTACCTGCAGACTATCCCATCGCCACAAATCTACATCCACTCGATGTTTCATTTCCCCATACCAGTAATAGTTCTCTCGTCTACCCCATAACATTGCCAATCTTTTACTGCCCTTAGGGACCCTAAACTGCCAACAAATAAACTTCCACAATTCAAGAAAAAGAGGGTGGTAAACTTTCTTTTGCCTTTAAACATCTGCCCCCCCCCCCCACTTCCTGTTGCACCACTATATATATATCCTGCTACTTAATTCCCACACCCCAATAATGCCCCCTATTACCAATCACAGCCCTGAACTACCCTTGACCCAACTTTTATTGTGCTAACTCTGCTTGCTGCTACTTCCTTCCACTCATGTGGGCCTTCTGCCTAGTTCCCTCACTGACTTCTAGCCCCTCTGGACAACTAAAACTTTAATTTAAATCAGCTTCAATAGAAAAGCTTGTCCCCTGATAGCATATTGTAGTGAAAGACCCTTGCTATCAGCATGGAAGCAGTGATCACTCTGCAGAGGTTTAAGGTACCCGTTGCTGAGTTCAACCTCATCATAAACTCATGCTACTTGTTGACTGGAGAATTCTGTCTTAAATTAGCAAAGGGCAGGAAACTGGCTTTTCTATTCAGGGTATTCTAACAATAAGACTTCAATCATCCTTGCTACAGCTTGCTAAGGTTGTTAAGTTAATTGAAATTAAAATATACAGGGTGACATTTAAAAATATTATTTTATGAGCAGTAGATGTCTGAGTTCAGTTTTGAGTATATTTTGAGGTACCATAATTACTCTTAAGCAGGCAGTACTAAGAGCTATAAAATAGTGCAGTAACCCATAGCAGTCTATTTTACTGCAGACAGATCTGTTATTACATTATTTATGAATCATTGCTCTGTATTTGTACACTAAGGTTAGGCAATCAACCCAAGTAATCTTTATGATTTATTTGTGCGGGTTAGAATTTCATAACTAATGCTTTTACTTGTTTGTTGAACCTTATGTAATTATTTTCCTATTCCAGGAACAGTACTGGTTTTATGTAAAATGTCACCCAGGACAGAAATCAAAGGCGAGCTCCCCATTCCATAATATTATAGAAGCTGGAAAAAAAAACTGTGTCAGATGTACTCTTGATGGAGCTTTTGAGTGGTTGATGTCATCATTAGGACTCCCACCCTGAACAATACAAGTTAACTGGAGCACATGTATGCACACAGAAACTGTCTGCAAGAGATCAGCATCATTTAGGTAAAAAAAAGGTATTTATAAAAAACCCAAACCATAGCAATGTTTTATACCAAACAGTGCTTCAATTCTTTATCTAACTAATGTCCATTTAGAGTTTAGATCTATGCTAATAGATGCAGAACAATGCAAGAGTCATGAATTAGTATCATGTCACCAGGATGGTAACAGTCAACTCCATGAAGCCATTATACCACAGCTATTTTACCCATTGTAAAAGTGTAATGATCACATCATGTTTGGTATCATTTACACTTTTTTTTAATTGAAGCATCCCAGGGGCCACATTCGATTGCTCATAAATTCTTTAGTCTAGATTATTCAGTTCAGGTGCACCTTATTTAGCAATAGCAACTAATTGATGGTAAAATATGCACATACATTTACAAACCATGCATTTTTTTTGCAAAGATTTAGAGTGTAAGATCCTTTTAAAAAATCTCCCCCATGAACTTAGGCAAGGACAAATGATATTAGTGCAAATGTACTCAGTAAGATACTACCTAATATCTAAAATGTAACTTCCATAAAAATCTGAGAACTAAAAAATATGCAGAAGACATGTATAGAGAACCCAATTTCAAATGCACTTTCTATACAGTTGAACAAGATACATTTTTATATGTTCCATTTACTATATAGATGCTTCTATTTCATCGCTATATATTTTAGTATACCATGGAAGTCTATGATGCAGTGTCAGTTTCATGATTCCCTTTTATTAATGTGTCAGTCTAGCGTACAAAATGTCACTATGACTAAGTGTGTTGTCATTCTGCAGATGTGTTTTTATAAGAGCATTTCCAATGATAGTCTGAAAGTGATTCCTGCATGGTACTGATTACTTTTGGCAGCCACCAGAAAAGTTTAGTGCTATCAGCAGATAGTATGTGTGGTAGAACAACACCTGTAGCTAGCGTAGACCAAATTCATTTTACTTTTATTAAGCTTGTGGTCAATCCAGAGGATTCCTACTATATTCTCTTTTAAATTTATTACAGTGGACCTTTTTTCATATATAATAATACCATTTATGTGCTTGTGTGAGTATTTTCTTGTGTATTTATGTTTGTGTAAGGTAGAAGTGAAGTGAAAGGTGTAGCTGAAATGAACTGCATTTGTGCATCATTTTTTCTTTTGGGGATTGGGGGAATTTTGAGTTTCAGAATTTTGTTTACTTTTCGGATTACATCATTACTATAAAAGTGCTTTACTTCTCATTTTTTACTATAAGTCCAGTGTACCCATGGCAATTACTGAAGCAATTGGAGAAGTATGCTATTCAGATTAGATTTTGCAACTAATATTGGGAGGTTGTAGTTTCACATTTACCTGTTCTTGAATGTTGTTTTCAGCTCTTGTTTCCAAAATGCATGTCACTTGACTACAAAATTAAGGTGAATTTGCCAGTTTTTTGTCTTGATTTTAGCTGAGGATCCATGCTATCCAGTGATTCCAAGGAAGATAATCAAACCCAAAGGTGTTTTCTTAGTAAAAAGGAAACCCGGCTTAAGCTGGGTCTACATGAATGATTTTAAAAAAGCATATAAACGTTCCTACCGTGTTTACATGCGTTTTTATGCACTTTTACAAGCGTTTTAAAGCTTAACTTTAGAACGCTAAAAAACTTTTAAAAACGCCTATGACGTGTTTTACCGCGAATTGCCGCAATTTTACATAAGCGTTTATAAAAGTTTTACTTTTAACCCTTTCAGGGAATGGGTACAGGGGTACATAAAACCCTTTACTCATTCCCTGAAAGGGTTAAAATATGTGTAAAAAAAATTGGACGAGGCTTTAATGTTAAATTATTTTATTAAATGTGTGTGTTTGGGAAACCCTGATGACAGCTCAAGCATCAGAATTTCCCTTTCCTCAGCCAATCAGGGAGCAGAGCAGTCAGCTGAGCTCTGCTATGCTGACAGCTCCGCTCCCCTGATTACTCCCGCAGCCCTAGAGGAGCTGTGACATGTATTACCGATGCAGAACATGTCTCAGCTCCTCTAGGGCTGCGGGAGTATTCAGGGGAGCAGAGCTGTCAGCAAAGCAGAGCTCCGCTCCCGTTTTCTCGCATTTATCCAGCGTTTTAATTTTTTAAACGTTGCAAGCAACATTTAGGATAACGCTCGAAAAAGGTGAAGAAAACATCCTGGTGTAGATTAGCCCATTGGAATGCTTGGGGACTTCAAACATGGGCTTTAAATGCCTCAGGTTAAACGCTGGGGAAACTGTCCGTGTAGACTATTCCCCAAGAACCCATTGACCATTTGCAAAATAATCTTTGGTGCAATTGGGCCAAAATACAATGTTTGCTTTGTATGTATTATGTTGAAACAACTTTGGGTCACATCTCCTAACAAGACAGAATCATGCTGTAACATTGTGGCAGATACATGGATCTTACAGCATATAGAAGAATGTCTCAAAATTGAATATTGATTGATACATTCTCAGATTCCTTGTTACATTATTCTGGGAAGACTGCCAGAATTGTATAAAAAGAACTGTGTATCCAGTCTTCCAATAAAAACACAAAACAGGAAAGGACAAAATTGTATTTACTACAGCTTCTGTGATGTTAAATTTAGCAGATAGAATTGATATACAGTCAAATGCTTTAGATAATATATAAAGTCACAAATGTCCTTGTGTATTGAACGCAATTATAAAAAATAAATAAATTATAATACACAATTATATATGGTGTTGGGGAGCTTACATTGACATTAAACTAGTCAATCAATTCCTTGCTACGGGTGAGTAAACAGAATCCAACTTGTTTTCTATACAGTGTAAAGAGGTGTATTGATTTTAGTTCTGCTTTGCTTGTGTTTCTGGCTCACTTCTAGATAAGAAACCCGAAGAATATTTGTTTTCTTAAAGCATGTTTATTGTCTGAACCTTTTATTCCTTCATTCATTCCTATAATCATTCATTGACTGTAATAAAACTGAATAATTTGTCTAGATTTTTTTCTTTTTTTTTTTTTATAAATGTAGAAATGTTCTTTAAGTTTATTTTCTTAAGATTTCAAGTATGTGAATCGCATGTATGAAAGGGATGATTCAGCTTGGGTGAGAGTTTCTATGTAAACTGCGAAATACACTGTTAAATTACATCAGTGTTTCTTTACCATGGTTTTGTTGAACATTAGGGTTCCTCCAGAGGTTGCTAGGGGTTCCTTGAGCAATGAGCAATTTCTGACTCTTAGGTCAGTTTACTTGACACCAATGATCTTTTTGGCTATCTATATGGGGGGCAATTTTTCCACTGGCCAGCAATGAAACAGGACTTCTTCCCACTGACCACCATGCTAATGTACTATGAGCTAGTATACTGTAGTTTTTGTTAGGGTTCCCCAATACCTGAAAGCCCTTTTACAAGGGTTACCCTGTGTTACAAATGTCAATAAACACTGGATTACACACAGGCAGGCTACATTGCCAGCTATAAGGAATTGTATTGGCAGGCAATACTTGGCATTGCAAGACCAAGTTTTGATGGGCACATCTGGTCTTTGAATAACATCTATTTTGTATGCAATCCATCTAAGCCCTCTATTTAAGACCCCATCGCTTCTTTTCTCTTGTTTCATTTTTTTGTCATAGATAAAGCTGGATTCCAGCCAGATGTAAAAGGCTTGCAATCCATATAGAGCAGAGCTCGCACAGAGGAAGGAAGCACCACAAAAAGCATACAAAGCGTGCTTTTGTTTGCTGATCTATCTGAGTATGCATGTAGACAGTAGTGTTGACGACCATTGCTACTGAAAATTTGATTGCAATTTGCAGTGGTCACAGTTCATAGCATTGCATTATTTGGGTGCTCTGTGATGCCCCTGGCTGGTAACTAGAAATCTAATATGTATCTTGTGTGACATCTATTTAAAAGAATGGGATCGATATATTTTTATATACACACCAATCCTGCAACATGCTAGTGTTGGAAACAATCATGTGATGTTTACATATAGACTGTATTCTTTTTAGATGCAAGAAGTGAAAATAAATCTTCTCAATGGGCCACAGAGGGCAACCTTTCCCCTTTCCATCCCCAAAAAATAGCAGGTCATAACTATTTTCCACGCTCTAAAATAATAAAAAGCAATGTTTGGCTTTATACACACTTTTAACATTCAAAGTGTTTATTGGAAACAAATTATCTTTTTTTCCAATGTTCTATTGTTTTCTATGTCATGAGCACTGACAAAGATTAAACACATTTCTTATCCCATGCCTCCTGGTTGTGTTATATTAGATTCATCTTGATGTGGGACTACCTGACTAAATACAAAATGATATTAAATGGATAGAATAGTCCTCAACTCCATTATTCTTTCTAAATATCTATTTGATTATTTTTGTCAATCGTTCTCAACATTTTTATCTCAAAAGAACACTTAAATGTATTTTCATGACTCAATGAAACCCTGCTTATTTAAAAAATTTTGGGATGAGTGGGAAACTTTCCACTTATATTATTAGTTTGTGGAAAAATACTCCCTTACAGAGGTATTAAAAATTCCACTCTTACATGCACATAGAGGTGGTCTAGTTGTTCAGTCCACAGTCAATTCCAACTAAGAATGTTAGATTGTTTTGACTTTGAGTCAGAACTCGGAGTTTGAGCTTAAATGGTGTTCCATTATCATGCTCAAGGCAAAATCAGAGCTTGAGATAGCTGAAAGAAACAAATAGGAGTTTAAACAAAACTGCTGGTTAGGGACTGAGCTTGGACAAAATAAGCACAGATAGAAGCTACAGTTCTTGAAAAGTTAGTGGAAATTTAGCTTAAACTATACCTTTTGGATCTGAATCCAGAATTCACCAAACTTTAAGTATCAGGAAAGTGGGAATTAGCACAAGTAAGCAGCCAAACAATGGTAGTGGACAGAAATAGGGTCCTTTTAGACATCTTTCCATGAGGTAGCAAGAAGTTTGTTCAGCCAAGTGCACAGTGAACATGATTATTTACCCTGGAGCCAGGGTAACACTGCGTTTTCTGAAACACTAATATCCACTTTCTTTGACTGCATAAGTTTTAGATAACTCCTTTTGTTTGCCCACAGTATACCTGTTATTCTGGAAATATAGACATTTTGTGTGACACACAGAAAATAGGAGCTCAAGAGCTAGAAAAGTTGTGTAATAATGGACAACAATCATTCAATCCAAGGCTAGAAGATGGCAGTTTTGAGGAAGAAAGCATTGACAGTGGCACAATTGGTTTTTGTTATCTTGGTCCCGCAGCTGCTTTTGGTGGGGGCAGTAGTGGCAGTGCAGGTGATGGTAATGGTGGTGCTTAAGGCTGTAATGGTGCTGGTGGTAGTAGAATATTACAAATAAACCGATAATTAAAAAACAGGTAGACAAGTAGCACTTGTTGTCAATTTTTGGTCATGAGTCAGGGTTAAACAATGACAATTATATTGTTCTTGACAAGAAATGGGAACTGGGTGAGAATGATTAGGAGAACAGTGACTGGGATAAATTGGAAGATACAGTGCTGTAACAACCTCTTGTACTGTCCTGAAAGCTTCAAGTCATGGGGGTTTAGGTATGCCAGCTCCTGATTATGTATCTTTTGCTGTGTGCGACATATGTAAACCCAGAGTAAGACATGGATGGCCAGGAATGCATTATTCAACATATTCTCTTTTCAAACACATAAAAAAAGCAATTTCTGTTAATTTGAAAAAAATAAAATAAAATGGAAGATAAGACAGAGGTTTTTTTTAGGCAAACAGAGTATTGTAATAATGATAGATTCACAGAATCCAATACAGTACAGTAGTGCATTGAGTAGTGCATTCAAGCCCCTTTTTCTAGGGTTAATTTATTAAAAAAGAGATAGAAGGAATAGATGACAAAAGGGAAAAAGTGTTAAAGGTTTTTTTTATCACAAGATAAGATGCAAGACAAATGTACCTGTTTATATTATTAAAGTATATAATTAAATGTCTATAAAATATATAACACAAACAAGTTTTTATGTAATAATTTAATGTGTGATGTAATGCATTGTGTATCATATAGGTTCAAATTGTCTAATCATGGAAAAATAATTCAGTATAAACAATATATACAATATAAATTAGGTAGCATTTCCAGAATGTATATTTTTTGCTTTTCCTCCTCTTCCCATGCATGTCCAGAAAGTATAGCAGGTTGCCATAATGCTGCAGAGGTTGCACCTTCCACCCAAGCATCTGGGAGGCATAACAGGAAAGACTGCTCGGAAAGGGTAGGAGAATCCCATTGAGTCTGTATTTAAATGCATGTCACAGATATCCTAGCTAGTGACGTCACTTCCAGAAGCGGGAGGAGTCAGCTTTGCACGAGGGATACAAACATCCTGTTCCTGGGTATTTAGGGGGGAGGTGAGAGTTGAGCAGTCTTTTCAGATAAGTAAAAAGGAGCACAACTGGCTATCCACAGTGAAGTAAAGAAGAGATTTATTAATGAAGGAGATAGATGGAAATCCATGAAAAATGAGGGGAAATTTGATATCAAGACAAATTGTCTATATCAACAGTTTGGCTTTCAGCTTGTATTGGCATCATCGACTGAAAGGGCTATATTATTAGCACTTTGAAAACAAAAAGATTAAAAACGCATTGGAGACTTTTAGCAGTAACAAAAGCCTTTCTGCAAACACTGTCTAATCCAGCATTAGAGAGTCTCCATGTTTTCATCTTCAATATGAAGACGTCGTAATGTCACAGTAATAAATAATAAAAAATATAAATCCTGAAACATAATTTGCATGTTGACTTCATTTTACGGCAGGCCCATACTATACTAAAAACAGCCCCCATGTATTTATGAATAGTGCTGACACTTTTTAAATTTAAACACAATAGTGAATATTCTACATTGCTTCTTCGGCTGTCATACATCTTGCTTAGGCCTTCTTTGGCTGGGAGAGATTAAAAGAAGAGGAAAGATGTAACACCAAAGCAAATGTGGGTGCTAGACTTGGAGGAACGTTTTCATTTGCAGCACTATGTGCTTCCCTTTTGCAGGGCATTAGTTATTCTGATTTACAGTCCATGAGCTTTTAGATAAGCAACTAGAGTAGATGAAGAAATTGGTCCCAGAGCTTTCTAGACTCGTACTTCTTTGTACACCACAAATATGAACCAAGTATGAAAAGGCTATTCTCCATGTACTCATTAATGTTCCTAGCAATTTTTTTAAAAAAATGCGTATGTACAATCTAAAACTACATGACTATGGAGACACAATTCAACATGTAGATATGTGTAAAACTTTAAATATCCCAAATGCGTAAATGGCCAAAAAACATTTTTGCAGCTAAGGGTCATCACAGCCTTTACTTTTACTAATAGTAAATACATTTTAAAAAATAATAAATAATCCAATACAACCTATATATGGGGCTTAAGTTCTTGAAGGCACAATTGTAAGAACAACACAACTGCATTTGAGAAACCACGTATGCGGTCTCCAGCCACATCACACTGCCATATGGACAACTCATCATCAGTATATGGCAGATACTGTCCTTAATTAAACAATTACCATATGATGATATGACAGTCATATGATACGGCATATTCAATACATCAAAATTACTTCTTATTATAATTATTTTGCATTTATATAGAGAGAACATTTTATGCAACACATATTGTACAAAATGCATTGAAACATTTTTTTTGTAACAGTAAAAGTAAACAAAAAATTCCCATACCTCAAATTTCTTCCATGTTTTGTTTTTCTTACATTTTTTCATGTCTTTTGGCTGACAATGGTTCCTCCTTCTCCCCTCTGACTCTTCATGCTGGTTGGTCCCCAAAGGTGCTGTAAGCTCCCTGCACTCACAGTATATTCTCAATATTCCACTGGATGTTATTCAGCTAAGAAGACTTGGGACATCTTTTGGTAAAGAGGTACTGCTGAGAACACCTCTGGAATGGCTGTCAGTATTGTGGCCAGACCTGCCAGGCTGGGAGACATTTCTAAAAATAAAAAATAAAGACCAGAGTTGGGATTCAAGCTAACCATAATCACTTATGATAAGTCATTACACGAGCACATAAATGCTAAAATAACAGACACAAGTATTCTTGCAACTTGTAAAGGAGACAGGCTAAATCTACAAGGTAGAAGCTCGTTTTAAATTGTTATGAAGACATACAGGACACTGGAGTTTGTGTGCAGCAAATGACTTATGCTTATAGTATACCAGAGAAAATATGTTTTCAGACATAAGTAAAATGGGATGAATTATAAATAGGATACAATCCAGCTTTTCATTTGTTTTTTTCTGCTTTTGAAATGAATAAAAGAACAGAAAAATATTGGTGCCTCAATGGAATTAGCTCCATCATGCATAAACATCAAGCTGCTGATAATTAAATATTAACAATTGCGTTTATTCATTATTTGCTGTGCCTTGTTTCATATATAATTTTCAGTGAAACAAAGCTCATATTTAGGCATGAGCTTTAATTAGGCTCCATTACTAATTTAGAATCTTCAAGCAAATACAGAAAGTGTTCAGCAATTGGGTATTGATTCAGTCTGGGGGAGTCAGCTGTTTCGGTGGGCTTCTTGCCTCAGCACTTTGGCCCCATTACAAAGTACACACAGTTTATCTAAATGCCGTTGTCTTATTGGCATAGTTTGTAAATGAATAACTCTACACCTTTCCACTGATCGTTACTTTAGTTCCAGGCTGGATTAATTCACTGCACGGCACTGAGCCAGGTGTCTGTTACTACCATTTTAGAAAATGAGAAAGTAAAATGAAACAAAGCCTCAGTAGCATAGTTTGCAATTAACTTTTTTTCCTAAGTGAAAAGCAGTGGTGCGATTGAGTCAAACATGAAGATTTTACATTTAAACTGACTCAAGGGACATAGTCAATCCACTAGCGGCTGTAATTTGCAACTTAGAATACATTGTGTGCAGCTGGTGAGCCCACCAGTAAAATCTCAAAAGTTGCTGGAATCCTTTTTTTTTAATGTCCCTGATATGGAGTCTCTAACAATGCATGCCAGGGTGTTGGTCAATGCATTCTCCACCCACATAGAACAGAATCATGTCACAAAAAAAGATGCAGTATTACCTAAAAGCACATATGAGTAATATACTAAATCTGGCTGAAATATGTTGATAACACAGACTAAAGGTAAACTGAATAAACATTACAGCGTCATTTTTGTACAGGTTGTGTTCTTGTAAATGAATCAATCAGGGGTTTAACTATCACTTGTTGACACCTGGATTTGCAGGATGACTTGGGGATGGAGGAAAAAAGGGCCCACAGGCTGTAGTGTTGGTAGTTTTTGTAGTTTCCTCTTTGTTCATGTGCATTTGGAAAGGGATGAGGAGCAGTACAGGAGGGATCATAAAGCAGACCTGGCACAAATCTTAAAAATAAAACCAATGTGCCAATAGACAGGTTGGGCTTTTGTTAAAATTGGCAAGTATGCACATTTGCACATTATGGCACATAGTTTGCCTCCAGGGAGGTGAGATGCATCTCTGCTGCTACTTTTAAGTTCCTATGAATTTTGTTTTTTGGCCATTGGGCAGACAGTGATAATTGGGCAGACAGTAATAAGTGACAATAACTCCAGCAAATGCATTCAGCAGTTATAGTATCCCCAGGTGGCGCAAGACCCATTTACCTCTCCTGCCTGTGTTCACTGAATATAAACCACCCAATGTGCACAGACAATAAAAAACTGCTAGGGAAATAAAATACATTTTCTGCATGTCTCCTCTGTCATAAAAATTAGTGTTTTTTCAAACCCAAATGAATAAAACTCAGCGTTTATAAGCATCCCTTGGAGATGTATGGCCTCCATAAAAAATTGGTACAACGTGTGCTATCATTACAAATATTACCATATACCAGAATATGATATCTGTTTCTGATATTGCTGTAGTGGTCTACTCTTCTCTGAACTCTTTTGTATGTGATCTCATGATCTTGGAACATGCCTGCTTCTGATGCTGCAAAATGCTTTGCAACCTACTTCTAAATACAAAGCCTTTTAAAACCTTTCAAGTTTAAATGTATTAGGATAGCATGGAAAAAGAAAAGAAGTTAAACAGCACATGCATCATTTTGCCTGCCTCTTATTTTTAGGTGGTCTGTGATATCTGATTGTGGTGGCTAATAATGTTGAAATTATTTGACTTTTTATTTCCTAGCACACTTGCAACATTTTTAACATAGCAATATTGTGTTCATTCATTGCCTGGGATTGCTTTTCACTCCACTGTCCATGGTACTGAACCTGAACAAAGATTGAAGTTCAAAATTTATGTTGAGTATCAAGAAAAATTGAAACTATTCTTCTGATTGGGATTCTATTGCATAGGATCTATATGTTTACTAAAAATACTGTTTCAGTGGATGTTAATTCGTCAGATAAATGATCTGTAAAAGTAACTTTAGGTTGGTGGTGACATTCTCCACTGTAAAATATGAAACGTACATGACAGAAATGTGACATATACTGTATTTGCCTATGTATAGGATGCACCCTGATTTTGGGACCAGAAATTTGTAAAAAAATAATAATATTATATTTACATAAATTATATTATATAATATTATAATTTTATTACATACATTTTATGACAAAAAGTAAATTTTTTTTTACCAAAGTTATAATTTATTTATCATAGAATCCAAACAACTCCTCATCACTGTCAAAACGCTCGTCCATATGTGTCTGATGACGAATCCCTGTCTTGTCCTCATCTGTGTCTGATGACGAATCCCTGTCTTGATATTTTGCCTCATCCTCAATTCCATCTCTGGCATTTGAAATGCCATACTTCTTAAATGACTTGACAACAATCTCAGTCTTGACATTATCCCAGGATCTTTTCACCCAGGTACAAACTTCTCCTATAGTTGATTTCTTCACTCTTCCTGCTGGTGTCAATTTGTCCCCAGAATCCTTCATCCATTGGGTCCATTCATCTCTCATGTGTATTGCGGCTGGACACGCAAACCACAGCCAACTCCAAGAATCCTTTTGTCAAGTTTTATTGGTAGTCATAAAACAAGGTAGGGGTTAATCATAGATGATCAGTCCGATAAGCGCGGTACAGGAGGGTAAGACAAAGGCAAGTCAGGAACAATCCGAGGTCAGGGCAGACAGAGTTCAGGCAGAATCAGGTATCAGACCAGGACTCTATTGGTAATGACACAACAGGTCAATATGAACCAACACAGAGAATGCACCCAAGCACACTGTACTCACAGAGGCTTATAGCGGGCAATGGTGTTCAGGACAGGTTCTCCTTAAATGGACAGAGTGCCCAAGGACCTTGCGCCACCTGGCGCTATTTGATAGGATAACTGAATACCCAGCGACCGATTGGCCGCAGGGATTCAAACTAACTATGTCTGGGGGGTATAGGAGGCACGCGTGGTAGCGTGCGCACCTCTTTCCACAGCACCCCTGGGACGTGCCCTACTTTGCACATTCCTAGGAGTGCTGAGAACAAGACTTTCTCTGTTCACCTCCATAGGGATGCTGGGGATGCCGCCTGGCCGAACAGTAGTTCGGCCAGAACAGATACCTCCTCCTGCAGGGAGTGACACACTGCGAGCAGGGCAGCAGCCTCGGCCATGCTGCCTGCTGCAGCGGCGCCTCCCTCTGCGGCTGTGATCCCCAGGGATGCGGCGGGCTCGCTGGACAGGTAAGTTCCTTACATCATGGGAGCTTTGAAGGGTTTGTTAATGTTGACATCAACTGGTTGAAGCCTCCAGGTATGACGGCAGGTTTTGTTTTCTTCTCTGCAGCAATATTCTTTGTGTTTTCTGTTATGTGTACCCTGAACTGATCAAGCACCAATAGGGCAGGTTTGCATAAGAATCCACATGGTCTTCTGCTTCAAACTTTCTGAAACCAGATCCTCATCCCATCCTAATCCATCCAACCCTTGTCATGAACATGGACAATCACTCCTCGAGGAATGTCTTCTTTTGGCATTTTTTTGCGTTTAAAAATCAGCATAAGAGGCAGCTTGGTTCCATCGGCACAACAATCTAGAACAACTGTATAATGGCTCTTTTCATGTCCACTTGTCTTCACAGTTACAGTCCTCACCCCTTTCTTTTCAACAGTTCTGTTACTTTGTACATCAAATTGAAGGGGGACTTTGTCCATATTTGCAATCTGTCCCAACTCAAACTGATGTGTCTTCTAACTTTGAATGACAAAAGGATGAAGTTCAAGGACCTTCTGCTGATAGTTTTCAGGCATCTTTTGGGCAAGTCTGGTGCGTGTACGTATGCTTAGTCCATGTCGTTTCATGAACTTAAAGCACCAATTGTGTCCTCATTTCAATTCAGTAACTTTTTTTCACCAGCAATTTTTCTTGCCTCATGCTGAACCATCTTTGTGGACACAGGAATTCTGATTTCTCTTTGCTCTTCAACCCATATCTTCAATTCCCTCTCCATATCGAGCCATTTTGCTGACCTGCTTCTCATGGCCTTCTTCTTCTGTAGCATCTTCAATAAGGCCTCTTCCTCCCGTAGCCAGTCTCAAATTGTTTTCTCAGTTGGAGGAGGACCAAATTTACATCAGCAGCAAGATTTCCCTTCACTTCTGTAAACTGGATCACTTTTAACTTTAATTCAGCACTGTACAAAAATATTTTCTGAGCCATGGCTTAATTACCATTGTAGCGTGGTGGGGTGAGTAGGCATTCGTAGCCGTAAAAACCCAATAAAAAAAAACTATGAGAGCAAAAACAACAAGCACGATAAAGCGTGAATTGCAAGTAAAAAATAATCTATTATCATTGCACCCTGTTTTTAGACCCCAAATTTTTCGAAACAAAGTGCGTCTTAAACATGCAGAAATACGGTAGTAAATAGTATATTTGCATTGACATCATTCCAAATAGTCGAAAGAAAATGCAATAAAATTGGAATGAAAACATGAATGAATTGATCCATGATGTGTTATTTTTAAACATTTATTTGAATGGGGAAAATTATAAAGACTTTGCCCCTGATTCATCAAGCAAAATCGGATTATCGGTCGCGCATTCGTATTAGCGATCCGGAATCGTGCGCGATCGCGCTATTCAACAACCGCACTTGAGTCCCGGACCGCGGTAATCCGCGATCGCTGGTCGCGCGTATTATCGCGCTTCCAGCGATCGCGGATTTCAATGATGAATCAGGGGCTTTGTCTGTGTATCTTTTCCCCTTCTTTAACAGGTTAAATATACTGCATTTTTGACCTTGTCATGATGAGTTGCTTTCTTCTAACTGATGTTTTGCACATTGTTAGTCTCTAGACAATGATCCGTTATCATGTAAATGTTTAACAAAACCATGTCTTTAATGGAGATTATTGCACACTTTACAAGAGGACTCGGTGGTATTTTTTGGTGTGACCCCAGTATTAACAGAAGTTCTATTTCTAATGGCAATTTGTTTATATTTGAGTATAAACATAATAAAAAGGTACTGGCAACAGCTCCATCCACACATTCTTTCCTGCTAGGAGTGAATGCTCGGTATGTGCGGTGAATGTGCATACTGTTGCCAAAATGTTTCCCTAGGGAAAGGTTCAGGTGGTCATGGATAAAATGCAGTGGCCATAACCCTTTACCTTATATTTTAGCCACTGCTCATGTTTACCCAGCAGTCAGGGGGCAGTACCCGTTATTGTCTTCAAAGAATAAAGTGCAAGAACCTGGATACAAAGTCTGTGATTTTGAGCAATGATGAAAAAACAGTTATTAGAAGTTCAAGTTACTAGAAGGTGGAAGGTTTGCTTAAACTAACACTTATTTTGTACTACCAGTGGATCTATTCAGTCTCTCCAAGCTTTGGGGGTCCCATGAAGCTCTGAAGGTGCTGAAGTCTGCTAACATGCAAACAAAGTAAGAAGAAGTTGAGGAAAGGCTGCAAGAGTCATGCTATATTTCTGCAGTTTGCACTCACTTTTTAGGAGCAAAATTACATGTGTAGTAACAGTGCAGAAGCAGTGTCTTTCCTCTGGTAACACCTAAGGTGCTCCAGTTGATAACTTTGTACTTCTGCTTCATTCTTATAATACAGTGCCTTTGAAATAACAGCAAAGTAAAAGGTGTAGGAGCTACATGGTTAGTAGAACTATAGTATATGCAAAGACATAACAGCCGGGCTCTAATTTAGGTAGTGACTTCAGCATGGTGTATCTGGCATAAATGTACTAATTCGTTAGCAGTGCCTTGCCATAACCTTTTGCATGTTTCCCCAGTAAAATAATTGCAGGAAAAATAATGTTTTTTCTGCATTCTTATGTCTGCATTTTGCTTTTAGGATTATATAGGATTATTTTGCTGCAAATTACCATCCAAGACTTTTTTTTACACTTTGTCTTAACACCTCATGAAAAATAGTTTCTTCTTCCCAAGTATAATTATAACTGTATAATCCTGTACATATCTAGTATTAGAATTACTGATCCCAGGCTTTTGTCATTTATTTTCTTATTTAATGACATTTTCTCTGATGGTACCAGGGTAGAACAAAACATATATGAATGCGTATCTAAAATCAAAACATCTTGGGTGCCTAGCAGTTGACAGTGCCCCTGAATGGCAAACTTTGGAGAAAAAAATCACCAATCTGAACATATCCATTGAGAGATTTGCCTCCACATTTTTTTGTCAATTTTTTTTTTTATAAGGCAAGAAGCGAGAGAACATTTGTAACAGGAAAACAAATGAAAACACAAAGTTCAAATTATCCATATATTACCCTGCACTAACTCCTTATTATTGTGCGATGCACAACAACAGTTACACTGTACAAATTTTTGCTATTATGAATAAAAAAAGACTGGGGTTCAAGCAGCTACCTACTTAATTAGGAGTACAAAATTGTCTAATTGCTGTAAGAGAGTTGACTCCATAGCAAGTGAATAAAACAGGAAATTAATCCATCACCCCTGCCTGCCCTCCAAAAAATTTGGCTTTACGTACACATTACAAACCTGTTTATGTGTCATGATACAATGGTCCGCAATTGTTAGTTGTCTGGATGTGTTTCACTTAGAACCAGAGGTTGGAACTTGAGTACGACTTAAGTCATCTAATAAACGACTTGCGACTCGACTTGGGAGTTTTGTCCAGCAACTTGCAACCCGACTTGCAATGAGTCTTCTGTGACAGCTTCCTTCCCGCCCTGTAACAGGAAGGCGGTGTTACAAAGCCTCACTGCCTTCCTCACGACCCCTTCAGCTCTCAGCAGAGAAAGACGAACTTAGTGGACTTAGAATGCAGGGAATGCGGAGAGGAAGGCAATATAATGGACTGAGTACGACTTGCAAATGACTTGATAAATGAAGTCACTTGACTTGGGACTGGACTTGGACTTGAAGGGTGACGACTTAGTCCAACCTCTGCTTAGAAGCAGATTTAAAGTCTACTTTACACACTTCTGCTTCAGCCATGGAATGTCTATAAGCTCCTGCACCAGCATCTTTACCCACTCTTCTTTCAGATTTGATGGTTTTGGCCATTGTTATTGGCCAGCCTTGAGATGATTCCTGTGCATGCTCATATTTGTTAATTCCTATAGGCACATCTCAGTTTATAATACAAAGAACATTGCTTCCAGACAGAAAAAGCACTATTTTTTTTTTTTTACAGAAGAAACAGCATGCCTTTTTATGATAAAAAAATCATTTTTGCCATTAAAAGTAAAGTTACACTTTAAGTACGTTGAAGCTGCAGTTTTGGAATAAACATGCTGTGCGGATACCAAAAAAGAAAACTACTTATCTTATAGCAGCAAAATATAACAGCAATGAAGGTAAATCTTAGTTTTATAGCCAAGCAACAAGCATTCTCATAAAAAGAATTCAGCAATGGTAGTCCGTGTTATTATATTCTCTTGAAATGGTTAGGGGTAGTGATAGTACAGTCTTGTGCTCTGCACTGTTTGCCGGAATATCTAAAATTGCAGCCAGAGTTAGGACAAAGAGATAGCTACAAATCCCAAAGTCTTGAAACAGGACTACATGTCTGTGGAAGTAGAGACCATACAGTTTTTGTTCAGAAAAGAAAATTGCAGTTTGAAGGGGAATCCCACCAGCTATTAGGTGTCCTATGATTTGATACTAAACCTGGTCACATTTTTATATGGTCATGAGTTAATATGGCAATGATTGGTGTAGATTTATTTAGGACACAAAGCAAGCATAAGGGGTTCTCCTAATATTGATAACAAAGGAGCCAGATGAAGAGGAAAATCATATTTTATACACAGATGAGAATTATACTTATTTGGGTAATTACTTTTACTGATTTATCTGTCAAAGACATGGGACAAAAGTTTATTATTATCAAATGCGATCTACTGTGTAGTGGTTCAGGTCATGTGCATTTTTATTTTGTGTTACATTTAGAATATTTTAAATAACCAAAAATTAAAAATCAACAGTACAAATGATTGAATTCTGGTGTTGCCATTGAAGAGTAAAGTTAAAGCATTCCTAGACATTTTGTAGGTAAGGCTAAGTTTATACTGACTTTAATTTTAAACACTTACAAAAGCCCATATAGCCTTTAAGCATATATAAAGACATTTAAAACCAAGATATGCGGCAAAGAGTTAGAAAAGGGGTAAAATGCCTCCCAAATGCAATAAATGCCCTAAACTGGCCTAATACACCTGTTCGTGTTAATGGGAGCTTTTTGGGGGCCTTTTTTTGACTATTTGTGTTTTGGGGTGTTTGGGAGGTTTGGGAAATGTTTTTTGGGCACAAAAAATTGCTCTGTTGTGGATTGGCCTATTGGAATGAATTTATATGAACACTGGTATTTAAAAGCTCAGGTTAAACGCTGGGGAAACAGTCCATATAGACCAAGTCTAAATGTTTCCAAACATGATTCATCAAATCCCACTCCATAAAGACATAATTTGACAAGTCTGATGTGGAGAAACTCAAGTGGCCTTCAGGGAGCCCTGACCTTTACCCTAATGCGATTAAGAGCCAGATCTCTTTACTTTACAAAAGCTCCTTTTTCTAAATAAACTAATGTTGGAAAAAAGCTCTCCCAGAAAAAGGAGGTTGTTATACCCTAAAACAAGAACATTTGACATTAATTAATTTTTTGTTTGCATTTGAACATGCAGCAAACATATATAAGTAAGATTGTCAGGCATTTGAAATTTTTCTCATAAAGTGCACAGGACGGCATATGTGTTGTAAGAAGTCCAGATTTCTTCTGTATACTATTAAACTGGTCCAAACCAACTAGTTATATCTAGTCAGTTAGATTATTGCACTACTTGTCCAGATAAAAAGCCCAGTATGCACTGTCAGTCACCTTCTGGGAAATAATGCAAAAACTGCTCCTTTGATTCTTTTTTATTTAGGGATTTTACATTTCATTCTAGACACACAAAATGTATACTCAAAATGGGTTCACTGCAAATTTTGAGCGAAAATACAAATATCATCTAGAAAAAGAACCATTTGCATTATTACTTTGGCAATATGGTGAA
>NC_092858.1:144165228-144186888 GCF_032062135.1 Pyxicephalus adspersus
GCTACTTATAATGAACAATAAGCTATGACTCAGGGTCTTTTAGTAAGTCCAGTTTGCTAGGGAGGATTAAAGAGTAAGACCTGCTTAGCTTAAACTGCAAGGAATTTGCAGTCTACAAAATCCCATGTTTATGGATATTAAGGTCTGAAAAACTGTGCAAATTTGCAAAAGCAGTGTTGAGGCAGTTGAAATCATCTATTTTGTATCAGTGTTTATGAAAAGCAAAGTTACTAAAAAGTTGTTTGTTGCACCTAAAGCTTAACTAAACATTCAAACAAAAATGTAATATTTTGCAACTTACCAGTCCTTAGATGTGGTAGCTGCATTTGTTTAATTTTTTTTTCAGCTTAAATCTATTTTCAGCAAGAAAAGGAAATGCATGTTGAATTTGCTTGAAATACCATGTGCTTGTAACGTCCCGTGAATTGGGCCTATGCTTATGAAGTTGGGACATGCTTATGAAAATAAGTTGTTCACAGGGTTAAGCTAAAATAATAAAAAAATGCGTGTCTTTAAAAATGTTTATTTATCCCAGAGTCACAATTCTGTTCACCATTAAGGGTCTTCAGAAGGTGCAAGCCAATATTGATGGTCATTAACATTACAAATAAATGCGAAAGATGATGTCCCTTCTACAATAAAATGTACTTAATTGTTTATATCTTTAAAACAAATTGAAATCGAGCAGAATAAGATTGTGTTGGCCGCGATTCAAGAAGGACTGGTGTCTATATTTAAAAAATTGCAATCAGGCAGTTAAGGTTATTTTTCTGCACTTAAGGACCTGTCTGGCTGCAATTTTGTACATTTAGGATTAAGTTCCATTTCAAGCCTCAATAGGGCTTTTGTATGCTATATTCCAAGTGTCTTTTACACTATGGACCTGATTTAATAAAGCTCTCCAAAAGATTAAAGCTCTTCAAAAGAAGATAGACTAATACAGAACTACCTTAGTTGGCATATATTTTTAATCCTGGACCAGATGCATTCAAGGTTTGCTGGATCACCCAGGTAGTTCTGTTATAGTCTATCTTCTCCAGTCTTAGAGGCCTTTGATAAATCAGGATCTATGTGTCTAAGTGAAGAATTCTTTTTGGCCATACTAAATATTTAGATTACATATTAATTTAGCAACTTAGGTGATGTATTGAACATATTGTTTTCAACTACATTTAAATTTTAATAGACTACTTGTTGGTAACTTACTTACTATTGGAAAACCCATTACATTATATACAGTTTTTCATCAAGCTGGCTACAGGGAAGCGATATAACAAAGCCCATGGTGCTGGTTGAAAATATTGTATTTCAGTTCCACTTTAGAAAATGGGAAACAATATAAGGTTTTGACATCAAGAACCAATTAGGTTTAAAAAAAAAGAAAAAAGAAAAAAACAGAATTGTGATGCAAATATTAGACAAAATCACCTGTTATATGCCTATTTTCCTAATTAAAAAATTTTGGTAGAGTAGATCTATGGTCTAGAACAGGGGTCGTCAACTCTCGGCTCTTCAGCCTCCTTGTTGTGGCTCCCTTTGGCCACCAACCGGAGATCCCTGATGGGGTATCCCTTACCTCCTGTAGAAACCTGAGGGGGATTTCCCTTCAGATGTTCTAACAAAATAAATCTACCAGGGGCGTGTACAGTGACGTCATCATTAGAAAAGTTTCACTTTCACTGTTTGTGTTTGAATGCTGCATGTCATTTACTGCAACTTTACATCTCTCCCAGTACAAACCACCAAATCTCCTAAAATTTCATCTCCCCACCTTTAACAACTTTCAAACCATGGGAGTCATAATTATAAAAAATAGCTAAATTTGAACCTTAGGGTTGCTGTTTTAAAGTATGTGTGTCTAGAAGCCAAAATAAACATACAAAATGTATACCTGTAGTGTGTAATAGGAGATTGTCTCACTGGATACTTCTAGCAAGAAATATGGCTGGCATAGATGCTGGTAGATAATGTGAGCTCAGTAAAGGTTTTCCTCTGGTATACCTATACACATGTGTAATTGAAGAAAAGAAATCTGATTGAAGAGAAAACAACCATCAGGAGGTAACGTGGCAGCAGCAGGAGCAAGGAGCATATTTTTTTTTAAAAGATGTAATATCAGTGGGGTTGGTTTGAAAAAAATAATGCTTAGAGCGTGGACAAACTTTCTGGCCTTCAGGGAAGCACTAATATAACCAATATATCCACAGCTCATAGAACATTAGTGTGGTGGTTAGTGATAAGAATTCCTCACATTGCTACCCAGTGGGATGAATCCCACCCTTACAGATAGCCAAAAAACATCATTGGTGTCAGTGATAACTGACCTGAGAGGCACAAATTGCTCATTGCTCAAGGAGCCCCTAGCAACCCCTAGAAACATTTAGAGGGTTACAGATAACCTCAGATAGATAGTAATGTAAACAAACTTCAATATTTAAATTACAGCTGAGTACAGGTCTGCTTTTATTGAATAAACAAAAATATTAGTTACAACCAGTTGGGAAAGGTTTGGGTTATCACAGCTTCTATCCTAGGGATTTCTGGAAACCGGTGTCATAAAACTGTGGACAATGAAGATCCCAATTTTAACATTTTAGTTAGACTTATGTTGTGTAACTGCACCAAAAAGTCTTTACACTGTTTTTTTTTGTATTTTATTTCTGTGAATATATTCTTATCCTCAGGTCACAGCATTGATCCATTTTAGCTGAAAGTACTTCTACATTTTCTGAGGGCTTACAATAAAGGCACATTCAGATATTTCAAAATTTAATTTTGTCTTCCATATTTTGTTAGATATAATAATTAAATGACCGAGGAGATTTTCTGAGTTTTAAAAGCGGCTAGCCTCTAAGGCCACTTGTAATAGCAATTTGCACTAACTGATGGAAGCCCGTAAGAAAACAGACAGTATTCATAGAGTCAAGGTAATGAACAGAAATGAATTAGCTCCACAAACTTTGATTTCATTCTTCTTGAAATATAGAGATAAAGAAATAGTCTTATCCCAATATATATATATATTGTGACACCAATGCAGGATTGGAGGGAGGGAGGGAGGGAGAGAGAGAGAGAGAGAGAGAGAGAGAGAGAGAGAGAGAGAGAGAGAGCTCTGTTTGGAGACACAGCCAGTTGGTCTGTGAGGAGCTCTGCTGAGAGACTTAGAAAGTCTGCCTGGGGACACAGGAAGTTGGACTGTGTGAAGGAACTCAGACCTGAATAGAAGGTTGCTGCAAGTTTTGTTTGGAGCTGACAGGGAGAAGCCCTCCAGCTGATAGACAGGGATGTTTGATGTATAGTAAGTGCCGGACAGGCAAGGTTTTCTTTTTTGCTGTTTTGTTATTTTATTTGCAACCTTTAATAAACCTGTCTGCAAGCCAGCTTAACACTTATACCTCGGTGTGATACGAGTTGGATGAATCAGACAAGTGTCCTTTGACCCCAGCAAAGGCGATCCAGAGCCTAACCCCTTACAATATATATCTAAATATTTAAAAATATATACAAGCTTGGGATACTCATGGCAAGCAAATATCAGAGAACAGGAATCCTATGCAAAAAATAGTAGCTGTCCTTAACTAATTTTTAATCACGATAGATGACAGGCATAAATTGCCCCTTGATCAAGGAACCCATGGGAACCTCTGGAGGAACTTTACCGTTCCATAGAACCCTGGTTAAGAAATACTGCTCTAAACTATTGATCTAAATCAAAGCAAAATAGGCAACATCATTGTGTAGCCACCAAAATTATTTGCCATTAGGAAATCCTTCTTTATCCTGTCAGTGGAGAATGGTTTAATTGAATCAATCTCTTTGACTAATAATTCTTCTAAAGGAACCTGGCACACAGTTCAATTAACTTGCTACATATTATCACCACAACCATGCTTTACTACATTCATTATCTAGATTTCAGCATGGTGTACCCACTCAGGATTTGCATCATACTCACAGTACCTACAAATGATGACGATATTAGCAACACTTGCTGCTGCTTGACAAAGTTCCTATGACAGACAACACTTAATTTTTATACAGCTGTTACTGGAGGTAAGCACACGTAGGTGGTCTTTACAGAAGCTTAGAGTGCAGGCTATCCCTGCATATTTGCATGCACAAACAAGGTCTTTGCTAACCTGGAGAATGTTTTTAACAGTATTTTCTGTATTTATATAATGTGTGACGTTTATTCTGAAATGATAATGATAAAGAATTAAGGTAACATGATTGAAGTGTGAATCTTCTGAATCCTCCCTGGCCATCTGACCAATAGCTGCCATTCAGGTAAGACTACTGCATGCAATTTTTTATTTTTTTATTATATATATTTTTAATATTTCTCCCCTTTGTCATGTAAGCCTTTTGCCTGTTCTTCTACTATAACTTTAAAACTTTAAAATGTAAGGCCCCTTTTACACATGCAAACCCTATAGTAAGCTGCTTCTGGGCACATAACAAACTTCTGTTATGCGACAAACTGAATAGAATGTTGCAGTGTTTGCATTTGTAGTTGTGGTGTGGTTCTTCTTTCAGTGGAGGAAAGGCAATTATACAGCAAAAAACAGTGCAGTCAATCACACATTCTAAATGGCCTTTACAGTTAGAAATAAAAATATTTCTAACTGCATTTGAACAAATACAATAGCATGCATCACAATTTGAGTGGTTTCCATTTTCAGTGACAAAGTTGTTAACTTCACAAAGAACAGATTATAGACATTGGTTTTAAATTATGTTATAAATGAGGCATTATTATCCCCTTTACAGTTTTATTTTAAAACTGTGGAAGTATGAAGTATTTATTAGTACATAATTGTATCTAATCTTCTTTTAATACTCTTTGCTCTTTTTACAGGAGAGTGTGAAGTCATAAATGCCCTAACTCACCTTGTGCAGGATGTGAATAAACACAAATGCCCAGTAGCAAAGACTCCTTTAAAATTGTATGCAAATGTCAGACGCTATGCATTATTTAATAGTAATAACGTTCACGTTGTATTCAGGATATTCTTGCTTTATAGTTATGGATAAAATTAGTGTGTGCTTTTAGCTGCAGACACATTTCAGCCAGCCTTACCTCTGTGTATGCAATAGATTTGCTGGGTTTAATAACTGGCTTCAGATGCTAATCCTTGATATGTTTCACTCCATAAAAGCTGTGATTTGTTGACTTAAAAGTAGGATACACATGAGACAGCAGGGAATTGGCAAGCAACCTGGCCTCTTATTATGAATTTTCAGCTGTAGGTATAAAATATCATCATGCATGGAATGCAAATATCAAAAGAGACTCTCACATTGAAAAGGAAACAGGATTCCTTCTCTGTTAGATTTTTTAAAGATAAACCTTTGTAACTTGATTAATATTAACCATTTATAATACAGGTTATATCAATTTTCAGAATTTAAACAAGTATTTTTTAATGTCTCTTTATAAGAGAGTGAGTTCGACATTCACTGAAACATTCTCTGGAGAATATTCCAGCACCATATGTGTAAATGACAGGAATTCATTCTTCACCAATGAATGTCAGATTCACTGCTTTATAAATAGAACCCTATGTGTAAGAGTACCACTGTAACCTGAACTAGGAAACATATTTGGGAAGATTTCCCCTCACTTCTTGTCATTGCAACCATCAGTGCACCCATTGATGCCCATTAATTCTCACCCTAATAACACTGTATAAGAAGAATGCAGTTCAGAGAGAGGAACCTGAAAATGGCCTGACTGTTTCTTCGACAGAATAGAAGAGATATCTTCTCAGTAATGACATGTAGCACTCCTCCTAGAAGCAGCTACATTTTAGCAGGTTCTCTTCTGTGGTGGGGTACATACAGCGCTGTTCTGCTCTATGGAGAGGAGAGGGGGAGAATGATGGAGCGACTACCCCACTGCACTCTTTTCCCTTCACTTTATTTACGATTGCTCCTTGTCCATCGTCGGTGTATCCGCCAGGACGGTTGTTCTGATGACGGATGACGAGTGCTGTACACACGCCAGATTCTTCTCCAATATCAGCCCTGAGGCGATTATCTGACTAGAATCATCTGACCTGCACACGTAGCCATATTCCTAGTGCTAATATGCTTCCATGGATATCAGCCCTCGTCCACCTTGGTAAGGAACCCTTTTCCTAAATCTTAAGATATGTAGTATTTCTGTGTCTCTACCCATAATTAGGGTTCACTATTGGGCTGCAGACATCTCAGCACTTCTCTGGACTCAAATGGCCATCGTAGTTTCTAAGGGCTTTCAGGCCTCCCAGCATCTCAGCTTCTTCTCTAGTGCTCCCTTACTAAGTCTTTTGATACTTATCCTCTTTCTCCTGATAGTCCCTAACATACAAGCAATCTCAGGAACCTTTTCCCAGGGCGTACACCAGGCCCTGCATAGGGTAAAGCCCAAAGTCCCAATTGGGCTAAGCCCCAGTGACTCTTCTTCTGTTTGACTCATGACTGTGAAACTCCTTTGGCCAAATCTCAAGATATTTATTTTTAAAGACCCACCTCAAGTGGATAAACATACCTCACCTGAGATCCCCTCAACCATATGCCAGGTAACTTTCCCGGCATCAGGAGAAGGCAACACATCATTGGGCTAGAAAAATCCAGATTTGGACAGTATATAAATGAAGGCCAAAAAAAATATATAAAAAGGCCAAATAAGGTTCTTATACATGCTAGGGTAACTAGTGTAAGTTAATATTTACACTAATTGAAACCCTTTATTACAGAGTCCAATATGTTGAGAATTCAAATGTCTATTTTTTACAGGAATACAGCATAAACATTACTTACATCTTGTTTTTTGCAGGGGATCTAGCCATGTCATCTGGGTGCTAAATGCTTGCAAGTAGTCCATTCTCTTAATCTTTAGATTCATCCCTGGATGACTGATATCTCTAAGTTTAAATCATAAGACAAAATCTAACATGTTGGCTGCTCTCTAGAATTTTAGAGGAAAAACCTGTTTACCATTGTATGGATATTGGTGGGAATCCATGAATTACAGAGCAAAAGCTCTTTTCAGGTTAAATATCCAGTCCTTCTCTCCCCATGATCTATGGATTTTGCCTCCCTATTTTATGGCTACAAATGTATTCATCTCGTTTATTTTCAACTTTAAAGCTAAATATTAAGGACTGCATTTACCAAGAATAATTTGGTGTTCCAAAGCTAGAATTGTGCAAAAAATCAAATCAAACTATTTTACAACAATAAATATATAATATACTTGGAGAATGTCAGACATTGTTTATATTCACCTTTATTTGTACATTTATTTCTCAGTAATGGTAAAGCTTTAAATACAAGTTGTGCCTCTGGGTTTTAAATCTGCATTTTGAATGAGAAGGGTGGATTTTAATCCCAGTAGTGACCTGAAGCCATTGCCCTGCTTAACGTAAAAAGCTTAATGAATTTCTTGCTGCGTCCGCATTTCCTCACAAGAATTACTTGTCAGCTAGCTGTATATAAGGAGGAATGTTGAACAATGAATGTATTAAAAGCTATATGCCAATTTATTCTGTAAATGCTTTCACATTAAAATGACTTTAGTGCTTTATTAATCAGGCTTTACAAAATGTTATTACCTACTGCTCCTATACTATATGTAGCTCATTCACATGTATTCATTATTTTAAAATGTATGCAACCAGCAAATATATATTCTGTGAACTGGTATCTAGGAAATAATGCTTTTTGCTTAAATTGGTCCTTAAACTTTAAAAGTCTTACAATTAAAATACCCTTGCATGTAGGGCAAAGCAAATGATATGCCTGAGTACCCCTCCACAATACTCATGATAGCAGTGATATGACAATGGAAAAACCACCTGGCACTTACAAATCTCTATAAAGCAGTGTTTCTTGACCTTTTTAACATAGGGGAACCCTTGAAATACCCTTCAGGCTTTAGGGAACCCCTTCTTTAATTGCTATATCCATAGGCCAGTGCATCAGTTTGGTGGTCAGTGAGAAGAATGCCTCTTAGATTGCTGGCCGTTGGGAAGAATTATGAGGAATGGCCACCTAAACTGACCTGAATGCCACAAATTGCTCATTGCTCAAGGAAAATAGCACAACAGTTGTTTTACTAATAAGTAGGAAGGAAATTTGGTTGTATGAGCAAAACCAATACTTTATGGCTTGAAGCACTCAGATAAAATACCCATTGTCCCCAACAGGGGCACAGGAAAACAAATAATATTTTTATTGCAGTATTTGCCTCTTGTTCTGGTGATAAAAAAAACCCACATTTCTCTGGTGAAATGATGTTACAGGAATGAGAAGTGAGAGAGAATCTCAGAAATGTAGTCACAGAGGAAAAAAACAAAAAAACAATGTTACTGCTCTCCTTCTCTAACTGGTTTATTTTATTGCCATTTAGTAATAAAGGCAGAGCTCAGGATTTGGCCTATTTGAAATGTTTATAATTGCTGCTTTTCTTATGTCATTTTTACATAAATTTTACAGTAGGGCAACTTTAAAAGGAACATTTAAAGTATCATTTTCCATTGGTATGCTGGCAATCCTTTTCCAAAACAGACGGTGAAATGGTGGGTGATATGAAATGATTTTTAGTGGTAGCTATGAGCTAACTAGTAATTTGTGTTTGTTGTGTTGATGATAGGTCTGTAAATAACTACTTTACCAATCCATTGATGTCTCTAGGGGTTTTACAGTTTATGTTCTGCAAGTGGTTGAGAGAAAAATGTTATCTAGAAAATAAAAGTTCTGTAATTGAGTGCATTTGACTGAAGAGTTAAATTTCATTCCCCAAAGTTGTCCAGACAAAGAATAAAGAAATATCTGAAAATCAAAAACTTATATGTGAATGTGAAACCAGGAAGCCCCACAACTGAATATGAATTTTATGTTGGAACTCTAGAATTATGCTTGGTAATGTATCTCAAAGAAATTCAATTGTGTTACGTGGCTCCCAGGTATACTGGGCACTATACAGTTTTCCTCTTCTCAGCTTTCTCCATTGGAAAGACCAAGCTGTAAAAATATGTGTTTCTAATTCTCCAAAAAATGATCAGTATCCTATAGGCATACTTGTGGAATAAGAAGGCCAATTATATTAAGTCAACATGTGGTAAATGTCAGCAGCTGCCCGGCATTTCCATGTGGGAAATAGCTGAATGCTTAACGAGCATATCGCTCCCACAAAGGGCATGGTATCTTATCAGACCTCTTGAAGAAAACTGTCTGCAATTAGTTTTATTGATTGTAAGAGGTGAAAGAGCACATCAATAAAATATCATTTTCTGTATGAGAGGTGAGAAAAATAGGACCTGTTCCCTGTGGCCTCCCACTGCTTCTGGCTTTTTACAGCCTTTACGTAAGCCAGGAAAATCTCACAGTCATCAGAAAGGTCTTGTTTTTACTTAAATAGAATGCTTTCATCTATCTTGATAAGGTGCGTGCTTAGCACTAAGAATGACCATTGACCAAGTCTACTTTTTTATCTACCCTTCTTACCATTGTTGTGCCTGTAATTGCATCTAGAAACCTGTGCATTAGCAGATCTTACAGTGAAGATGATGATTTCTTTTTTCAATTTGTCCTGGCTATGTTACATTGATCACTGAGAATCTGTATCTATACTCTCTCTACTCTAGTGTTTACTTTGTACAAACTGGAGTTGGGAAGTAAGAGTAAAGATCATTGGACACCATATTTTCTAAATTGGACTTTGATATCCTTATTGGATATTAGAAAAAGCAAAATATACATTTCACATGGTAAAGACTGTGAATCAAATGGAGTACAAATCTATTAGAATCTTGAGCTATTTATGTTAATTTAAAGCACAGAATGCTACATTTCTGTGGTTCAAGAGGTTTGTTTTGATGCCTCTTACTAAGAAAATAAACAACATTTTGCTACTTTGCCAACCTTAGGGAGAAAAAGACCAAAATTAGGTGTGTTGAAACATGTAACTCTCTTCTCTTCCTTGGTGCTGGACAACTGACCCAATTTTATGATATGTTTACAGGGATAGACATTCAATATGTAACCTTCTAACAACTATGCATTGTCCATAAACTGTAGTTATACTTGTCCTAAATGTACTCTGTATGTATGTCAAATCACTCAAAAGTAATAGCCATGTTTATCTTGGGCTAAAATCTGGCATGCGTACAATTCAGTAGATTGATGAACGACTGATCAGGAATAACCGCTGTTTACACGGAGAGCACAGCAGGATGTAGTTCACCTATCCTCCCCTTTCTATTGAGCAGAACAGTTCTGTGTGTACAGCCTTAGTCCAGCCCTGGCAGCAGCCATTCAGCGTTAAGCTATTTGCTGTTTAGAAGGAGCCCTGTACATTTCAGGAA
This sequence comes from Pyxicephalus adspersus, assembly GCF_032062135.1. Classification (NCBI taxonomy): domain Eukaryota; kingdom Metazoa; phylum Chordata; class Amphibia; order Anura; family Pyxicephalidae; genus Pyxicephalus; species Pyxicephalus adspersus. The sequence goes on from NC_092858.1 coordinate 144,175,581, forward strand.
AAAACATTATGTACCTATTGTAAGTTGATCATCGCAAGTCCAGGGGATCTATGCCTTTTTCAAGCTTTCTTACTTTGCTTTCCCCTGCTGCCAACACCAATTCTGCTTTAGGATCCAAGTCTCTACTCACTTCCTGGTCCAGGACATGTGACTCTCGACCAGCTGCTCCATCTGCTGGCAGGCATATGAACAACATCTGGGAATGTCTCTTCACCAGGCCTCCCTCTGCTGGTGTGTTTGGAAGTTGCCTGGACAAGGAGTTCCCTTTGGTTCTGCTCCCAGGTTTCTGCTGTTCCAGTCTGTGTCTCTTGTTCCTGACTTATTCGTGTACCACTCCTGGCTTGTTTCCTGACTATTCCAGATTGCTGCCTGCCCTGACCTTTGGCTTGTCTGAATATTCTCTGGTGCTCGCTCTGAGTCCACACTTTGTTCCTGCTAGTTAGCAGTCACCTGCCACCTGCCCTGGCAGCAGCTCGCTGCACAACATCCTCACTTCTAGAGGCTCTGGAGAAGACCAAGCTGTAGCTTAGACTCTGCGTCCTGTGCACGTCTCCCCCCACTGGGCTGGTGACACGGAGGGTCTATCGCCCTGCCCTGTGGAGCCATGACAGATCTGTCATGGAGAAATATTATGGTTTGTTGGCCTAGCAATTAGAAGCCTATCTCCTGCTCACCTGATTCGTGCACACTCCCGGCACAGTGGCACAGAGTGCTTGAGATAGTGAAAACATTGTAGTAATGGTTAGTTTACCCATTACGGGTACTTGTCTTTTTATTTTTTAATAAGACTTTTGTTTCTAGAATTAGTAATGGAACGGCAAAGTCATTGAAGCAGACGGGAAATGTTGATATTTGTTCCATGAATTTGCCTCATATGTACCTAAGAAATTATAATTATCAGAGTTTTTTTTTTTAAAGATGAAGCCTTCTGGACCACCATCCATTAATGCTACTACATATGCAGACACTGGCATGGAACATGCATTAAAGATAGAATGTTATATACAGTAGGTAGCCAGTTTAGGAACCTGTAACTTTAAAACCCAAGTTGTTAATGGCAGCTCCCAAATTTCCCACAGATTTACTCTAATTATGCTGCAAAAGAATTGTCTGAAACATAAACTCATAACTTGGTTATTATCGTAACAACTGTTCCATTATTCATGGGATTTATTTTGTTTACTGCAACTTTTGAAAAGCTACAGGTTCTCTTCCTGCAAAAGTGCTTTGCTAATCTATTTTATAAACCAGACCAAAGTGGCATAATCTCGAAAATTACCTGAAAGTTTTGAGAAAATAGCAGACATATACATGCTGTTCACCATTATGTTAGGCATTAAAGTTGCATTATGTTAACTTTGAAATGTTACTTAAATTGTACACATTAAAGTAATTGTTAACAGCTAATGGTTTGCATAAAATCTGTTCTAAAATTGCTAAGCAAGGCACTTTATCAGTCTGCAAATTGCCGTGCTATTATGTATTCGGTGGGTATTAGTTTATCACTGTAAATAATATTGTTTGCCTGAATTTCGTTCTATACACTGCCAATCAATTATTTTTTTTGGGTTAGTGAATAGTAAAAATGCTAATTCTTGTCTTAGTAAATGTAATAATTGTTTTTCGGCAACTGCAGCTTCTATCTGACCTTTTACAAGGCTTTTAAAGGAAAAAAGATTGGGAAATAGTTTTCATAAATTTAAAGGTTTACTGTTACAAGGCAGGAAGGATTGTGCTTTCATGTTGTTGATGCCAAATTCCTGCTCTTTCATCCACATGTTGCAGCAGAAATTAAGGCAACATTTTGCCAATATCCTGTCTAATTTCATAAAGTAGGGATGAGCGAGAATGACTCTGGCATTCTCGCCAAAGTTTCGAACTTCCGATGGTTCATTGAAACTCCATTGAGAGTTTTGCAGTTCCACTGCAATCTCGGGCATGGAGGTTGATTAACCTCTAGTGCCCCGGCATCGCAGTAGATTCTCAAAGCTGCAATCATTCTTGCAACCCTGGGAATCCTGTTTGAAGAACTCTCAATGAAGAACTCTCCATTGAAAGTTCTTCTGCAGTTCCACTGCGATCCCCTGGCACTAGAGGTAATTAACCTCTAGTGCCCTGGGATTGCAGTTGATTCTCAGATCTGCAATAATTCTTGCAGCCCTGGGAATCCTGTTTGCGATCCCCAACACTAGAGGTTAAATGGGGACAAGTATCCCCACTCAGAACCTCCAGTGCCCCCTGATTGGCTGAGGAAAGCTTTCCTGAGCCAATCAAAGAGGACTAGAGGTTTTGAATGGGCAGACTTTTAACCCATTTACCCTCTAGTGCTGGGGATCGCACACTGAGCTGATTAATGAATGCAGCCGGCACTGCATCAGCGCAGCCAGAGCTTCATCGGTTGCCTTTTCATGAGCTCAAACTAGCTATTCTCCTCTCTATTTTCCCTTATTTGCACCATTCTCTGTAAACCCCAGAGATAGTTGTGCATGAAATCCCAGTAGATGAACAGTTTCTGTAAAAAGTCAAACCAGCCCATTAGGTATCAACAATATGCCACATTCAAAGTCATTCACACACAAAAAAACTAAAAAAACCCAAACTGATTCAGTCCTTAAATCAATGTGATGATACAGTGAAATTTTACATGTATATGCATGCACCTAGTATTGACACTATGGCCCTGATTTATTAAAGCTCCCCAAGGCTGGAGAGGATACACTTTCAGCTGTGAAACCGGGACATCCAGCAAAGCTGGAATGGATCTGGTCCAGAATTAAAAGCGTTTGCTAACAAATAGCAAATTAACTTTAGTAAATACATTGCAGGTTTGCTGGATCACCCAGCTTCACTTGGACAGCTGTAATAAATCGGGGTCAATGTATATACTTACTGTTTTTTATCATTATTACTTTATTAATTAGCAAAAGTCTCTCATAAAGTGCCTCTATAAGCTAGACTTACACATTATTTTGCATGTTAAATGCAATCATCTTCTAACTGTTTTTACTTCTCCCAGGCATCTTCTGGACACCAAAACTGGTTGTTATCTTTGTCTTACTGCCTAAAGGTTACCCTGTCTTCATTAAAGTCTTTGGCAGTAGGATTGGGCTATTATGAAAGTAGCTCCCAGGCTGGACAGACATACAGTAACAATAACCAAAGAACAAGTACTAAGGCAACATTGCAATGGTGAGTAAGTAAAAACAGGATTTAGAAACAGATGATAGGGCATAAGCTGACCCATTTCACCCAGGTCAAAGATTGTACAATAGGCAGACATACTTCCAATGCTCTAATATAGGCTGATAAGTACAGTGTGAGAGTGCATTGTGCCAGAGGTTAACAGTAATAGACTGCAGTGAACTTTGTGCTGAATTGTGGCCATACAGCAATACTAAATATGAAATGGTGGTGGAGTATACCTGAACATAGTATGCCTGTTCCTACCAAAAAGATACATGAGGTGGAGAAGTTGACAGAGCATATTATTTGTTTGAAACAAAATGCATATTGAACACTTCAGCTGACAATCATTATTCACATAGCAAGCAAACCACAATGCAGTTTACAGTTTGTATAAGGGTACTATATATAATAGAAAGGGAAATCCCTATTACCTATTGGCGGGTCCTGGTGTCAGGGCAAATTTTTTACTTCTGATAACAGAAAAGAAACTATTGGATGTGTTGGAAAATTTTGAAGGAAAATACATTCGTTGTATTGTCCTTGCCTCTTCCCAGTTTAATGCTTGTTACAGCTGTAAATATCATTCTTTCTAAGCCTACAATTGTTTCCAGAGGAGTCGCAGCTCCACCTCACATGCTTGAATCTGTTTGGCTTTGGTGTGTTGTATATTCCTGCATCAATCAGAAATTATGCATTGCCGAAATGATTTCGCATAAATGCCCAACACTTCCTACCAATACACTAATTTATTCAAATGCCTCAAACTGCCCTTCTGTGTTTATGATATGCCCAGCAGATAATGTAAATTGCATACATAAATGTATTTGGACATGTATGTAGTTACAAACTGCAGTTATTTTTTTAATTGAGTGAAGATTTTTAGGCAAAATGAAACTCAGGAGGACACACTGTACACTATAAGCTTTTTATATCTGATCAATGTGTCTATCAGAGTCTCAAGCACTGAATTATTTCACAAAACGATTTAATTATGAATAATGAAATATCTTCGAGTGGATTGACTGTCCTCTCTGCTGCCCTGTTATTTCATTATAATATTAGTCTAATGAAATCATTTAACTGTGTTACATTTGAATGGACACTTATGTATTTAATTTAGTAGAACTGATTTTTTTTTTTACTGAAAAACACTCTTCAGAATGTGTATAGTGCTAACTTGTGCTGTTAAGTTCAGAACCTACTGAAAAAAAAGAATATAGAGGGGTATTTACATCTACCATTACATGTTACACTGTGTTTATTAGAAGAAGGGCTTCCATGGTCCCTATTATATTAAGATTATGTGTAAGTAACCCTACCAAAAGTGTTAGGGGAGAGGTCTTTTTTACATTGATGTCAGTGGGTGTCCCCTATCATTGAAATTGATGGAAGAGAACCTTTATACATAAATGTTAGTGAGTTGGTAAATGTGCACACACATGCCCAAGGTATTAAACCCAAAAATATGTTTAAATATTGAAGGGTATGTAAGGTACATAGTGCAGAGGTCAGGAGTATAAAATATACAGAATGCAGGGATCAGTAGTATGTAACGTACATAGTACAGAGGTCTGGAGTACATGAAGCATAATGCTATGTAACACACTACTCAGGAGTAGTGTTGGTCGAAAATCTCACTATTCAATTCGACAGCTATTCGATTGAATAGTCGGAAATTGTTTGGGTGATCGAATGCCGAATTCGAACACCATTGAAGTAAATGGCGGGAGAATTCAAGTTATTTTTAGGGACTATTAAGGGCTGCAAGAGCAATCAGATTTCTCTTGCAGCCCTTTACTAGTTGTATGTGTTCTTGGATTGAGTTTCTCTATCCAAGAGTGTCATCTGCAAACACAGAAATAGTACTTTTAATTCCAAATTCTATAATATTTATAAAGAGGTTAAACAGTAAAGGTCCCAACATTGAACCCTGGGGTACACCACTAATAACCTTAGACCATTCAAAGTATGAATAATTAATTACAACTTTCTGGATGCAGTCTTTAAGCCACTTCTCTATTCATTTACAGATTGACTTTTCTAAAACTATTGACCCTAATTTGCTTATTAACTGTCTGTGGGGTACAGTGTCAAATTCTTTAGCAAAAGTACACTATATGAACTGTCTCCCTGTTCTCTCATAAAAAGAGAGTAAATTTGTATGACAACTTCGGTCTTCATTGAAGCCATGCTGACTATGACTTATATTATTATTTTCTAGCAGAAACTCCTCTATGTGGTTCTTTATCAAACTCTCTAGGACCTTTCCAACTATGGATGTTAAACTAACCGGTCTGTAGTTACATGGTAAAGACTTTGCTCTCCTTTTGAAGATAGGAACCACATTGGCCTTACGCCAATCCATCGGTACCTTTCCAGTGACTAAAGAGTCTTTAAAAAATTTGAAATAATGGCTTTGGAATAACCGAGCTCAGCTCTTTGAGGACACGTGGATGTAATCCATCGAGTCCTGGTGCTTTGTCAACCTTAATTTTTCCCAGCTGTTTCTCAATCATAATAATTCTGAGCCTTTGGGACTCATTTAAGGCAGTGACATTGCTATTATGAATTTGGACTTGAACTCTGCCATTTTCCTTTGTGTACACAGAGCTAAATAAATCTGCATTTTCTTTATCCCCATTTGCCAACCCAGCGGCATCCCTAATGAGGCCTACATCCTCAGATCTGATTTTTTTGCTATTACTGTATTTTTCGGACCATAAGACGCACTTTTTACCCCCAAAAGTGGGGGAAAATAGGGGTGCTTCTTATGGTCAAAATACCCTCCCACACTTCCAAAGGGGCCCCAGCAGGCGGTTGCAGTTCCATCTAGCCTGGCACCCCCCTGCAGCATGGCTCCCTCCGTTTTGTAGCCTCCCCTGCCCGGATTACAAAAAACATAAAACCGTCCACCCCTACCTTATCCTATCGATCGCAGGGCCCTGCCTTCCCTCTCCCTGTGTTTATCAGCAGCTCACATCTATAGAGATGCTGGGGATGTGTTTCTGTGTGAAAAGGCTCTGTGTAACAGTGGGGAGTGGGGAAGGAAGCAGAGAGAGCAGGGGGAGAGCAGTGTGAGGTAAGCAGTGCTGGTTAGCAGTTTTTTTTCTTGTGCAGCATGTCATTCTCCTATGACAGGTGAGCTGTAGCTTTCCTGTCACTATAGTCTTGTAGTGTAATATCTGTCCTATGTTCTATGTGCAATTTGCAATGTGCTATGTGCAATGTGCTTTGTGCTGTGTGCAATGTGCAATCTCTCTCTCGTTAAATATTATTCTGCTATATTGTATTAAATATTTCTTTATACAATTTGGTTCAGAATATTTTTTTTCTTGTTTTCCTCCTCTAAAACCTGGGTGCGTCTTATGGTCAGGTGCGTCTTATGGTCCGAAAAATACGGTAATATATTTAAAAATTTTTGGGGGGTTTGCCTTCCTTTCCTTTTCAGTCTGTCTTTCATTTTGAAGTTTTGCACATTTTATCTCCTTTTTACATCTTTTGTTATATTCTTTATAGTTTTCAAATGATGGAGTTGATCCTTCATTTTTATATTTTTAGAATGCCCTTTTCGTGTTACTTATTACTTTTGTTAGCCTCATAAACTTATTACCCATTGGAATATATTTTTCAGTGTGATTTTGTAGAACAAATTTGAAACATTTCTATTTCTGTGGATTTCAATGGAAAATTTGCTCTCCTAAAATTAAAGGCTTTATCTTTCCTGTTTTTGCTTCCTGTTTACAGCTTACATTAAATGAAATCATAATATGGTCACTGCTACCCTATTTGTTAGAATGCTGTGCATTGTTAGAAAGTACTAGGTTCAGCGGAGTATCATTTCTAGTTGGGGCTTCTATAAACTGTGCCATAAAATTATCTTGTAATAAATGCACACACTTCCTCCCTTTTACTGTTCCTGTAGTGCAGTTACTCTAGTCAATGTCAGGGTAGTTGAAAGCTCCCATGAATAAAACACTTCCACATTTTGCTGCTTTTTCTGTCTGTGCTAGTAGTTGATTTTCTATTTCTTCCTTAGCACTGGGGGGCCTAAAGCAGACTCCAATCATTAATTTTGTGTTATTCAACCCCACATTCAACTCCCACTCCCACTCTCACCCATAATGCCTCAACCTCATCGCTTGTTCCCTCTGCAATTTCTTCTTTCACATTCACTTTCAGATCACTTCTCACATACAGACAGACACCACCCGCTTTCATTTGACTCTGTCTTTACGAAAGAGAGTATATCCAGGAATATTGACAGCCCAGACATGCGAAGAACAAAGCCAGGATTCAGCAATACCAACTAAGTCATAATTCTCCTCACTCATTTAGGCTTCCAACTCCCCTATCTTTTTTGCTAGACTTCTAGCATTGGTGAACAGACTCTTTAAACCATTGCTGCTTTTATCATCATTGTTTGCCAAATCCTTTTGTTTTTAGTACAATTAGTACTGCCCAATGGAACAACAACATGGAAAGCTCCATACATTTATCCATAACCCTCCCCCCAACTATCCCCAATCCCCCCTCCACTAGTGTCTGACCCCTGACTAACCTTTCTGCCACCTTATTTAACTGTCCCACCTCTCTCTGTCCTAGTTTAAATATCCCTCCACCATTCCCCTAAATCTTTCCTCTAGCACAGCAGACCCCCCTTCATTTAGGTGCAAACCATCTCTGGCATACAGGTTGTACCCCAATGAAAAGTCAGCCCAGTGCTCTATGAATCCAAACACTTCCCTTTTGCACCAGGACTTAAACCATGCGTTTAGCTGTCTAAACTTCCTCTGCGTTTCCTGTGTTGCGCATGGCACAGGCAATATTCCAGAGAATATACCCTTGGAGGTCCTTTCCTTCAACTTGAAACCTAGTTCCCTAAACTGTTTTTTAAGAATCATCCATCTTCCATTTATCTTGTCATTGGTTATCACATGGACCAAGACAGCTGGGTCCTGTCCAGCCCCTCCCAGTAATTTGTCCACTCGGTCCACCACATGCCGAACCCTGGCACCAGGGAGACAGCAAACCATTCGGTTGAAGAGATCCGGGTGACAAACTATTCTATCCATCCTGATCATAGAATCCCCTATGACTACCAATTGTCTTTTCCTTCCTGCGTTTCCCTCCCCACCACTACTAGATGGTCTGCTCTCCTGGCTGTTAGGGGTAGCAGTAACATCTAGAGTTGCCACCACTGGGTCTGCCACCTGCACATCTTCACATAACTTATGCAAATATGTTGTGTAGCTCAAACACTGGGCTAGCCTTCCTTTTCTGAGAGCCCCTACCACTCCCTCTTGTTACATTAACTCAACTCCCTACATGTTCATCCTAACTAACCTCTCCACCCTCCACATCTAAGCCATTAACTGCCTGCTCAGTGAGCAGAGGACCCCTCCCAAGGTGATCCAGTGATTTCAGTGTTGCAATGCGCTTCCCCAGCTCTCCAATGTGACATACCAGAAAGGCGACTTGCTCACATTTGTCGCAGCGGTATTCCCCTAGGAGCTGTTGCTCCATTTGTGCATACATATGGCAGAATGTGCATTGAACCAAACCTTCCACTTTGCTACCACTCATCTTCCCAGTTACAAAGTTTGTTTGTTTACAAGGATTTAAAAAAGTTTACAGTTTGTGGTAACTATAAGGATTTAACTCCTTTTATTTTCAAACTCCTGTTTTTTCTAACTCCGCTTGATCAAAAAGCCATTTGTTTCACCAACCAAGAGTGAGCAAGCTCATGCCAGGAACTTAAAACACATATGAAGCCCTGACCACTCCTCTTTGGAGGTCAGCAAGGAAAAAAGAAGAAAAAACAAAAGAAGCTATTGAAAACAAAACTGACAGTCAAGCAGACGCAACCCAACAGTCAAAGAGACAAAAACCCCCAAATGCACAAAATCAGAAAACTGTTTTTTCTAACTCCACTTGATCAAAAAGCCACTTGTTTCACCAGCCAAGAGTGATGAAAGTCTGCTGACCAAAAATCAGATGCAGCAATGTCCAGCAGAGTAGGGAAAAGTTTTGAGATACCTCAATTCTGCATTTGTACCTGCATGTTAGGTTTGCTGGTGACTGGTAGGAGGGGACAGAAGCAATACCTAAATAAAAAAACAAGGATGGGTGGTCTCTATTTAGGGACCACAGGACACCAAGTAAGAGCACGTGTCCTGGGTGCCCAGCACTGGCAAAATCAATGGATATGTATGGATCATGTGCCATATCATTGGTGTAAATAGGTAATGTATTGCTAGTGATATGCAGCTATCATTCGTGTCAGTGGGTGAACTGTTTCGTTAACTGGTGTTCAATAATTCCCTGAAGCAGGACAATTAATGCACTGCATTAGAAAGGCCCTTGCCTTTTATGATCCCTAGAACCTGAGGCCTCTTCATAAATGCACAGGCTTCACAGATGGCATGCCTGCCTTTATTTCCATCAGTATGTTTGAGTCATTGACAAGTATGAAAATTAAGTTTGGATTTTATTGCAGTTTCACTTGATGCATGCTTGTGCCAGCATTTGAAATAAAGGCACATGTAACCAGACACCTAGCATGAATGGAAGCAACATGGGCAGGGTTTATACCTCCCCTAGTACATGGTCCTTTAAGCAGCATTGGCACAACACGTGAGCTGCAGGTGCATCCAATGCCACATTATTTGGAGACATTCAGGTTGCTTAGCTCAGTGACACTTGCATATTTGTATTCTAACTGCTAATTTAGATCTGTATTTGCCATTTTTGTTTGGCCTTACTCTCCCTCTCTCCATCACAGCTCTTATCTTGCTACAGCACATGCCGTTATCAGCTGCGGCTTTCCTATCGGAATTGTCGCCTTCCTAACAATATACACACATCAGCTCTGCCTTGTCTTTCTTCTCACATTCAGTGGCCACACAAACATTCTGATTCCCTTTCTCAGCAGCCTTTTCTTTTATGATAACCAACATTTATCATTGACATTTGTGTTGCATATCTTCCTCTAGCAATCTCTCTGTTCACAAAATATTTTCACCTCCGCCAGAACATCTGCAAGCTCTGTTTTGTTGAGCCAAAGTATTATTAAAGCGCGGTGGTTATCAGCATGGGCACCATTACATCTGCAGGGAATCTATTTGATAAGGGGCTGTCATTGCCTCTAGTTTATCATTGTATCCCACCACAATTATTGAAGAAAAGCTACAATTATGTTGTAATACTTTATGTGCCGCTTTAAGTGGAGTAATTGCATAGGGACAACTGTTGCTAGAGTAAATTATGCTTTGCTTTCCTTGTTTTCCTTTGTAGTTATTTTCAATTGCAGCCTTTATGGTTGTTTAACTTGGTGGCTTCTAGTTTGACAGTTTTGTTTATTTCAGCCAAGAGGATTGATTAATTTTCAGAAAAAAAATCATGTTGACAGGGTGGTTGTAAAGGCGGACCTGCAGACCTTGAAGATAAAGGGAATTCCAGCTAATGCAACAATAACGAGATTAGACTATCTCTGGGTAAACCTCAAATACTTTCCTCCTAGTTTTCTATTACTCCTTCAATTTATATTTAACAAAAACACACTGTGAACTTCTTATTTACTCATCTAACACCTCTGCCCATGTCCTGCTACTTTTGAGAGTGACAATTTGTCATCCAGTGCCCCCATCACTGTGATGATTTTAGACTGTGTATTTGTCTAGAGCTTTGGAGGACTCCAGTGCTGGAGAGTCACATCATCCTTGCCGGGACATGGACACCCAAAGTAGACCTTATTCTACTGCAGTTATGAATATAGAAGTGTCAGGACCTTACATTTGTATTCTATGCTACAAAGGGCAAAAAAAGGTTGAGTAAAAAAAAAAAACGTATATACCAGCTTCTTGCTAATAATAATGAGCTAATGGGATTATTATTTTATGGGTGCATGTCTATGCTTTGTACACAACTTTTTAGTTATACGTTTGCAGTACTGCAGGCCTACCTGAGCCGAACACACTAAGAAAAAAATGAACAATTATTCAATTTTGCTTAGAGGTACAGCAAAGTACCGTATTTTTCGGACCATAAGACGCACTTTTTTTCCCCCTAAAGTGGGGGGAAAATCAGGGTGCGTCTTATGGTCCGAATGCATATTTTTTTACTT
>NC_092858.1:144187947-144189620 GCF_032062135.1 Pyxicephalus adspersus
TTTTCCCGTGCGGAAAACCTGGTGCGTCTTATAGTCCGGAGCGTCTAATGGTCCGAAAAATACGGTATACACTGCCTGAAGTTCTCTTCCAGAGAGTAGTTTGGCAAACGTAAAGGCACCCCTGTGATTTATCTGAGTTTTCAATATAGTGTTTTTTGTTTACAGACAGATAATTTTGAGAAACTGTAACAAAGTAAAAGTTTCTTTTGCAATCAATTCACTAGAGACCGCAGGGTTACAAGAGTAAAGCTATGTACACGTGATAAATATTTGTTCCTGGAAATTATTTTTAGGCTTTGCTCCCATTAAAAGAAAGTGTGTTACTATGCATCATATCACAATGCACAACCACCTGCATGGCTGTCTGTCACAGTGCTAACCTCATTATCTACACTGAATGGGGCAGCCCACAAACACACAACAGAACGTATATGTACATTACAGTATAAACAAATATATAAAAATGCACTGTCCCTGCATATTATGGGATTGAAGCCCAAGTTATTTTTTCTAGTGAAAGTAGAATGAACAAGCAATGCTCTGGTATATAGAGAGACAAGGACAATTTGGATGCTCCCTGCTGCATCTTCTCTAATATAAACCAACAGAAGTCATTTGTAGTGGTCAATTACTGATGCAGTAATGAGATCAGTGTACGACACCAGGGGCTAGATTTGTACTCAAGACATCCAATCCTTAAAATAACATTTAGTTAGCACAGTTTTTCTAAACTTGGGTTCCTCACATTCCTATCTCAGCTGCAGGGGTTCTACCTGTATCTATTTGGGTACAACAAGTTTTCTGGCACAGAAGACTACCCCAGTAGACACCAAGTAGGGTTGCAAATACTGGAATGGGAAAAGCTATCAACTACAACATTAGTCAGCTCCGACTAACATAGTAAATCAGAATAGCGTTAAACTGGCACACAATCACTGATTATTCTCAATTTCCTTAGTAAATCAGCTCAAACACTTTTGTTTTATATTCCTTCACCAGAACACCTAACCTCCCTCTTCAAAAATTGGGATCAGGCAGGGCTTTATTGCAGAAAAGGAACAGGTAATGCTCATTCCACAAGCATTCTTACCTGCCTTTTCACTGTCCCATCTGTCAAACGTTGCTGTGCAGCTCAGAGTTGGTGACCAGGTGCCAAGACTGATTGTACTCCCGTTCCTGCACAGGAGTTAAGCCATCCTGTCCAGGCCAATCGAAATAGATGAAGATTGGATTCAGGAAATGCAGAAAGACGAAAATGATGGTGCCTTGGAGCAGGGACAGGGGAGTATATATTGGGTTTATTTCCACTTTAACCCCTCAAGTCAACCCCCTTATACTTTGTTAACACTTAACCCTCAAAGTGTTTTAACTATTATTAGATGTAAATTAGTAAAGATTTAATGTAAAAGTTATTGACTTGTATAGATGCATATGGGATGATTGTTTATGATGTAAAGTGTTTTAATAAATCAAACTAATCACACTTTAAGTTATGATTCACATGCATTTATTATTATTATTATTAACCTCCCAACCGCTAACCCCGTACTTTTCCGTGCAAAAAATATTTGCAACTATCGATAACCCCGTACTTTTCCGTCTATATTAAAATCTCACTTACCTGGTCCCGCTTTGCTCATCCAGCGTCGGGTCCGTGTTCCAGCGTCGGGTCC
>NC_092858.1:144190323-144215927 GCF_032062135.1 Pyxicephalus adspersus
TATACCGAATTATCGCATTTTCAGTATTTTTCATTTATTTATGTATTCTTGTTTAAGCTGATTTTTGTGTTTTTCCTTTAATTTTATAAAAGTAATTTTAATTACTTGTTTTAAATTACTTTTAATTACTAATTTTATTAGTTACTTAATTTTAATTAGTTACTAATTTTAATTACTTACTTACGTGTGTTTCAAACATTTTTTCTATTCATTATATCTACAAGACCCCTATTCGGACATATTTCTGTAAGTTACAGGTCTACAATTTAAAAAAAAAAATTTCATGAAAACCTGTAACGCTTTTGGTACAGAAATCTAGACATCAGTGTAACACTCAGGTGGTTAATAATAATAATAATAATAATAATAAACTGTATTTATGAAGTGCGAACATATTACGGAGTGCTGTACATAAAATACGGGATGTAAAAGACATTCAGATACTAGGACACAGGAGGAGGAGGAGAGGACCCTGCCCCATATAGCTCACAATCTAACATTAGGCTATACTTAACATTCACATGCAAGCTCAACCAGATCCAGGAACCTCTCTGTCCTGAAAGCATGCAAGTCCTACAAAGAAAGTGTGCAGCCACAAAATTCATCTATTTTTAATTTATAAAGTGATGTGGGTCTTTTTGAACACAAGCAATGGCCCTTGGGAGCATATTTTTAAATATCAGTGCTGCACTGAAATTAAAGGGAGTTTGTTTCTCCAAAAAGTTTTTCTTAGATCTCTTGGTTTATTTATTTTCTCAGTTTAAACTGAATTCTGATATATAAAACTAGTTCAAGAATAAAGGGAATGTATGCTCTATAGGATAATACACATAACTGCGTGAATTATGGAAAATCACTTTAGAAAGGTGAAGGTTGTTTGAGGTTTTAATACATTTTTTATTATCAATGTGACATTTCTTTGTTGTAGAATTCGGCTCATATTCACTTATTAAAGTGAAATTTATATCTTACTACATTTTATCTGTATTGAACTGTAACATTTACATTTTGTGCTGATACAGCAAAAAAAAGTTATGTGCAGAATAATGCATTTTTAATCTCATTCCGTGAGTGAAATTAATTATGAGATGAATGAAAGTGTTTAAAAGTTAAATGGATTTATTTTGCTATTACACCTAAACAAAGACAAAAAAATAAAGTTAATAATAATATTAAACAGGATTTCCATGATATACCCCACTAAAGCTACGTACACATGATAGCTGACTGTCACCTGAGTGAACAATAATGATCATGTCAGGCAAAAATCTAGCATGTGTACGGGGGACCTCTAATGTCTAAACAACCAATTGAGGATGATCGATGTCATCTCCTATAGAGGAGGATGCAGCAGGCCTCCTACTCATCCTCCTCCTCTCCATAGAAACTGAACAGTACAGTGTGCACAGCACTCATTGATTCTACTGGATACAAGTAAGGAAGACCATTTCACAAGTTCACTGCTTATATGCAGTTTTAGTTTGAGTGTTTTATTTCCACTAGCTAATAGAGCCCCTAGTAGTTGAACCTACCTCTTGCAATGTTGACTGAGACAATGAGACTGAATTTTAGTAAAGGAAGCAAATACAAATACAGATTTTAGTATTTCCTGGTCACTTACTATTTAAAAAAGTGGGATGCTCAGCTTAAGGTATATGGGTAGCTAAAGCAGAAACAGAGTTTGATGGATACACTTCAAAGGTGAGATTCAGCATAAAGAAATTGTTGGGAGCAGAAAGTTAGGAAGCATTAACTATGTGATGATCACCAAGAGAGAATCAAATATTAGGAAATTCCCTATCATCCTGGCCAACTAGGATATAATTAAAGCCTGGCTCTATCACAGAAACAGATAAATAGTAAGACACCCATTGTACGAAACACCTCCACTTTCCCAAGGCAGATGCACTATGTCTTATGCCTTAAAGGTGAACCTGACTTTAGTAAAAAAAAATAACATAACATACATAACAAATAACATAATATTACACCTTCTGTAGTTTTGTAAAAACCGTCAGGAAATATAATACAATATGGCCAACCAGGAAGGGTTCTGTACAGTGCTTGTATAGGGAATGCCGCCAGAAATGTAATTTCCTGCTTCTTTAATTGGTCCATTTATTTTCTTTAGTAAGATGCAAATCAAATTGTAGGCATATACTCAAATAGGAACATAGTTGCACAGTCACTTAGGTTTAAAAAGACATTCAAGATACAGAAAAAAGTCCATCAAGTTCAACAACTGGGGAAATAAACCTATCCCAGATACAAACCCTATAGACATAGACATCCAAAGGAAGGCAAAAAAAAAATCCCTGGTTTCATTTGCTACAACAGAGGAAAACAATCCTTCCTGATCCCATGAGGCAATCAGATGTTCCCTGGATCAACAGTCTCTAATTTAAAGCTTTAATACCCAGTTAAACTATGTGCTTATGGAGAAGTATCCAGCTTTTTTCACACGCACGGCTCCAAGACTTTTCTAGGGCTGCCCCAACTCTCTGGAAGGTCTTCCTCGTCCTATTCGGCTTGCTCCTACTTTCTGCTCATTTAAAAGAGCCCTCAAAACCCATTTTTTCAAACTTGCCTTCTTCTGTCTTTTGAAACTGTCACTACTTCCCACCACTACACATCTCCCCTCCTATTGTGTGTTACTTCCCCCTCCTCCTAGATTGTAAGCTCTTCTGAGCAGGGTTCTCTCCTCCTGTGTCACTGCCTGTATCTGTCTGTCATTTGCATCCCCTATTTAGTGTACAGTGCTGCGTAATATGTTGGCGCTATATAAATCCTGTTCATTAATAACAATAATAATAATAATAATATTAATAATAATAATAAAATACCCTTTTCTGCACTCTTTCCAATTCCACAATATCATTTTCGTGAACTGGTGAAAGCTGAAAATGTGTGTGTAGTGTAGACCATTTCCAGTCACCCTTTTCCTCTCCTTCCCTGCTACCTATCTACTTTTTTGCCCCTAACTCCCTTTACTATACCTGGTAATTGGATTGTATGTAAGAGGCATTAGGTAGATACCATCTACCTTATTTTTCATCTCCACACATAGGAGGACAGATTCTTTTCTGCTACTTTTAAAAATTAGGAAAGGGTAAAATAAAATTGTTATTCCATTAAAATAGTTTATTGACAATTGCTCATTAAAAATTTATGAAAAAACACACACAAATAATAACATTTGAACCCACATCATAAAGACACAATTGTATTACATCAGATGGCCTTATTGTTATGCTTTCTAAACTCTATTCCACATTCATGTAACAAAGAAAGTGTTAAATGTAATCTTAGACATCATCTTAGCACTAAGCTCTTTCAAACATAAAGATTTCATTTTCTAGAGAAATAGGGAAAAAAGATAGCTAGAAATTTCATGCAAACAGTTTTTGGCATTTACAAATCCCTGGTAAAAAGGTCATCGTTGTCTCGGAATCTTTTTTAATAAAAGAGAAAAAATGTCTCTTAAAATGTCAGGCCTTTTTTTTAACTTAGAAAATGTAATGTGCAACAGGTATGGAAAAGTGTTTGAAAAATCACTGGGGAGACTTAAAATTATCCTTTGACTAATGTCTCAACTAGTATAAGTGAATGGGTTCATACCTTGGCCTATTGTTAGTCCTATTAAGGAGACATGCTTGTCCATTCATTTTTTAACATCCATTTGAAAAAAAATTTTTAATTTTTTTTAGCAGATTCCTTTCTTCCATGAAAGGGTCTGATTTAATAAAGCTCTTAAATGCTGAATAGGATACACTTTCATAAGTGAATCTGGGCAATCCAGCAAACCTGGAATGGATCTGGGTCCAGGATTCAAAACATTTGCTAGCAAATGGCAAAGAAATTTGAAGAAAATCATTCCAGGTTTGCTGGATCACTCAGCTTCATTAATGAAAGTATAGCCTCTCCAGCCTTAGAAAGATTTAAAAATCAGCCCCATAGTCTTATTTATATCTAGACAAGATTCTCACATGTTTTAGTCTTGCATCACATTCAGTAATACACTAGCTGTAATGGTTCCAAACCATGGCACAACCACATGTTGAAATATTACCCAGGGTAGGTGCACATCTTTATGGTGTGTTACCATATGCCTGTTAAGCTGTGTTATTTTGTGTGTTTTTACACCTTCTGTTTGAACAAGCTTTTAAAGCACCTTAATCCCCCTAGTGTTCTAATTCTGTCTGTATTTCCATGCAAAAAGTGTTACTTTTTTGCATGGAAATTTATTTTACATTGTAGGCCTGTAATTCTTATGTATAACTCACTGAAATATGTCCAATATTTAATAAATTGATCAATAAACTTTAAATAAAAAAACACAAAAATCTGTTTAAAAAAATTAAAAAATCGTTAAACATGTAAAATAACTGTACAGTAGCTTGTATAATATATATATGATATAAAAATATATATATGTTATATATGAAGATTTCTTTGTATTGGACTCAATACAGCTATTTTGTATTGAATCCAATACAAAACTACTCATGCACCGACATCAGCAGGAAACTCCGGAGATCGTCTCCGCACACGCTGGGAGAAGATCAAAGAGAGAAGACATATCTGGAGGAGCTGCAGGGACCAGCAGGATGCCAGGGGATGACAATGGAATAAAGTATGTGGGTTTTTTTATGTTTTAGGTGACTCTGAGTGTGACTCCGGATTACCGCTTTTTGCATGGTAAATCCACCCCGAGTCACACTTAGGATTACCGCTAGGGGGTTAATAGACATTACTGGCTTGTGTCCTAAAAAGGGCACAGAACTTTTGGAGACATCCACAAGAACCCATGTAATGGAAATAGGATCCTAATATCCACAGATATGGGCCCCTAAGTGTCACAAAGAAACGATGCAGTCACTGTACCTTTATATTGGGCATAGACGCCTAACTAATATTTTTTTCCATACATTTGTATTGCATTTTTTGTATTAAATCAGAACACAAAGAGAGATTAGCTAGAAATACAAACAATGATGGATCACTGAATTAGCACAAGGCCTTGTGTGGCATTATATGTCGAATACAATTGGAGGATAGGTGGATTACAAATAGAAAGATATCACTTATTTAGAAATATCCCAAAAACTGAACATAAAGAATAAAATTCATTTTGTTAGATGATAAACAAAGAAATAAAAGCAGCAACCTTCTGAAGGTTTGCATACTAATAAATGTAGAAAGGGAAAGACAACACTGTCATACAGCAAAGAGACAGAAAAAAGAAAAGAGATACAAAATAAAAAAAGGAAAATGTTTTAGTATTAGCATAATTACAGTGTGGCACAAGATAGAAATGTATTATTCAGACATATTGCACAATGCACATTTTGTTTTCCTACCTGGCTTTGTCCAATGGTCCAATGGTTTACTTGTTCCCGTGCTCACAGTAAAGACTGATGCTGGGGTTATTAACAATAACTTCACATTACAAGCACTGGAATCAGACTTCACAGGTAAATCTGCAGGAGCTGCACCAGGTAAGCTAAAGCCATTTCACCATGCTTCCCTGTGCTCATTCGCCTATGGAGGAAGAAAGGGGGAGCAGAAACATTATTATAAATGAGATAAGCTGTCTGGCAAACATACATTTACTGAAATTGTACCCCTTCTAGTGTATCTCTTGATTTCCATACAACAAACAATCACAGCAAGAGTGTAGTGTGGCATATTTAAAGTCACTGCAAGATCCAAGGATGTAAGTCATTTTAACTATTTTAGGTACTTATCAGAACAATGATGGCAGATCTTTTGTAATTCAAGGTTACAACAAATATCAATAAAACTTAGGCAAACAGAAAATTTTAAACATAACAATACTTGGCATTTCCACTCTAAACAGCATATATAACAACAGGAAAATCATTATCCAGAATTTTTAGAGTATACCATTCAGTATGTTGACAAGTATTCACAATCTGGTGTTTTATTGAGCTAGACTGAGTCTCTATATATGATTCCCATGTATTAAAAAATTTCTAACCTTAGTTACTTTATCTAATGATGCTTCTATCCAAGCCATTACAAAAGCATGGTCCAGTTTCTCCTTAAAAAGTCGAAGTGGTGGTGGATGTGGGTCTAACCATTTATGTAATATCCTTTTCTTGGCCACCAAGGAAAGAATATCTAACAAATTTTGGCTTTAGTAATTCCTGCCTCTTGTAAATTAAATGTACATAAGATGGCCCATTCCGGAGTCAATGGAACATACTTAATCAAAAAAGTAGTAGCATAATGGGCCACCCCTTGCCAGAATTTCTTAATCTTCCAGCAATTCTAAAAGATATGGTACAAATCTGCCCGGGGGTGAGCACATTTACAAAAATCAGAAGTGGAGGCATAGCCCATCAAGTGTGAATATACACCCCACGGTAAATGTGTAATTTCTCTATAGATTGCAGAAGGGAGAGCAAACTACGCCCTCGAAAATGCCGTCAAGATATCAGTAGCTGTTTTATTGGGACTAAGATTAGACCACCTAAACAAACCTGTTTTTCTGGAAGAATAGTCCAGAGCTAATGTAATGATTTTGTAATTTTCCGTGATAGCCTTTCTGGGGGGATTAGCTTTTAACAACAAACTATTCAATGAGTTCATGCAGTCCTTAGTTGAAAGGCACTTCAGTACCCTCGATGTAAATGATTGTAGGTGCATAAAAACAAATAGCGCTGATCTCAAAAAAGGGAAGGCATCCACCGCAGCTTCATATTGAAGAGGACGCTTTGTAGGGACATCCACCAAAAATTTGATTGTTAAAGTATGAAAAATTGGCCATTTTTGTAGTAAGGAAAAATGCGATAAGTGAGGAAGATCCCAGTTACCCCAATAGGGCAAAAAGAGAGATGAATGGCTGTTTAAAAGGTGTTTTCCCCTTATCTTATGCCAAACCAACCAACAAGAAAACAATAACGGATTGGACACTACCTCCTCAGGGAGCAATTCCTTATGCATATGAAGAACGTACTTTAAATAATATTTGGTATAAATTGTTGATCCTTTTCAGAGTCAGAATATATACATGTCTCATGTAGCCAATCCTTAATATAGCGTAAAATAGAAGCGGCATTGTACAATTCAATATCAGGAAAGTTTACCCCCCCCATTCCGGGTTGGTTGTTGTAGAACATATAAACTCAATCGTGTACATTTTCCCCCCCCCCCCCCCCATATAAATTGGGAAAATAATTTATATATGGTCTTGAGATCAGTTTTCCTAATTACTAAAGTCAAGGATTGAAGAGTATAGAGAAGTCTAGGAAAAACAATAATTTTTATCAAACTCATTCTTCCTAGATATGAAAGCATCAATTTGGATTAGTTACCTAGTTGGTCACTCAGAGATCTAAAGATCAATGTTATATTTTGTGAGTACAGTTTGTGAGGGTTCTTACTAATCTGCACACCTAAATATTGAATTTTTTCCATACCCCATATAAATGGAAAATCCTTACTCCATGTAGGTCTCACAAAATTGGTAAATATAATGCTTTTGATTTACCCAGATTAATGCTATAACCTGACACAGATTCAAATTGTGTAATTAAATATAATATAGGTGTCAGGCCACTTCTTGGGTTAGGTATGAAAAGTAACAAATCATCAGCAAAAGCGGTAATTTTAAGGACACAATATCCTATTTGGATACCTTTAAATTCTGGTGGATCTTCCAAAACGAGAGGATTCAAAGCCAAATTAAATAAAATCGGAGAAAGAGGACTTTCTTGTCTAGTCCCTTTAGATAACACCACAGGCGTTGTTAAATCCCCATTAATATAAAGTTTAGAAGAAGGGTCCTGATATATAAACTGAATATAAGAAGGAAATGTTTGTCCAAAAGCTCTAGTGGACAATATCGCATCAAGTAGAGGCCATTCTTTTCTATCAAAAGCTTTTTCCGCATCCAAACTTAATAACATAGACTTCGGATTAATAATTTTAGTGGTTTGAATTGTAGCTGCAATAGCCGCTCCAATCCCTGTGGTCGAATGCTTATTGCACACAAATCGCAACTGATGTTTAGTCAATATAGCAGATAAAAAAGTCTGTAGTCCATTTGCCATCAATTTAGCTAAAATCTTGTAATCACTATTCAATAGAGATATAGGTCTGTAGGGGGCCAAAAAAATCAGGATCCTTGCCAGGTTTAGGAATGAGCGTAGTATAGGCTTCATTAAAATCTGGGAAGGGAGTATGATGTGATAATATACTATTATAAACTTCCGCCAGTAATGGAGTAAGCTCAGGCGCTGACATTTTATAATATTCTGTCAAAAAACCATCCGGACCCGGGGCAGTAGTGGCCAAAGTATGGATAGTACGTAAAATTTCTGACTCTAACAACTGGAGCATTAAGTTTTTCCCTACAGATTGAAGATAATTTAGCCTTTTTTAACAAATGATGAGGCAATGCAGGTTGGTTATCTTGAGCTGGGCTATATAGGTTTTGGTAATATTGTTCAAAAGTCTGCAAAATATCCTGATGGGATGTATGAAAAGTGTCAAAAGATGAATTTTTAACTCCTAATATATGGTGTTTTGGACCTAAAGGATTAGCCAATCTAGAAAGCAAAGTCCCAACCTTATTGCCCCATCTCTAAAATTTATGCTTAGTGTAATAAGCTTGTGCAGTCTCACAGGTGGCCGCATGGGTGTTAAGTTGTATAACAGACGCCTGCCAAGATTGCTCAGTGTCCCTCCCATGATACTGCAGATATGCCTTGTATTTGTGCGTGACCTGTTCCTGTAGGACATTATATTGTTGGAAATAGGATTACATTGAGCTACAAATTGCATAATACATCCTCTCATAATGGCTTTCATAGTACGCCACAGCAAAACTGGGGTATCCCAATGTTGTAAATTATAATCCGTTCCATTTGCCCAATGGGTTTGGGGGTAGGCCTGAAAGGAGGAAGATTTGGCCAAATAAGCCGGAAATCCCTATAGAAAAGTTTTTCTAAATGACTGTTGCAATTGTATTTGGAGATTTAAAGGGGCATGAACCGAAAGGGTAAAGTTACCAATAGAAATATCCCGGATCCTTGGGGGCAGGCATTCCACCGCCAATACATAATCAATTCTAGAAAATGTGGAATGAGCTTTAGAGTAACAGGTATAATCTTTTTTATTTCAGTGAAGGAGACGCCAGACATCTACTAAGGGAGTTTGTAAAAAAAGGCATTTTAATTCAGATGTGGCAGGATCAGGCCCAGGCCGTATATTTGTTAATTTCGGCTGATCCAATAATGGATCAACAATCGTATTCAAATCTCCAGCCAGTAAAAGGTTAGGGTAAGAATTTGTCAAAATTGTTTTGCAAAAGTGTTTATGTAATGCCCAAAATCTCTACCAATACAATTAAATATCTGCTATCTGGATCCAGTTCAGTGGAGATAATTTTATAAGGTAAGTTTTTATTAAGCAATATCGCCACCCCTCGTGTTTTAGTTTTTTAAACCCTATGGATTACATCACCAATCCATGGTGTTCTCAGCAGCAAAGCCTGACCCTCTTTCCAATGAGTCTCCTGAAGAAATACTACAGAAGGAGAACATTTGTTAAGGTGCATTAATACCTTTTTGCATTTTTGGGGGCTATTCAAACCCGCTACATTCCACTAAATCAATTTTAAAGATGACTTATTTGTTTCATATAATGGTGAAGAATACCACCTAGGAGTTGTCATGGGGGCTGGGTTAAAAATATATCAAACATAATCTAATACCTAAAAGAAAACTGTAGCTCTCCCAGCCAGCAGCTACAGATCTTTAAAAAAAAGGTCAAAAAGTTGTGTTTACAGCCCTTAGAAACAGATAACCATAGTAAACGGTAAGCTCTGCAAAAATACACTATCTGCCTATAGAGAACACAATGCCGGTGGATAATAAACAACAAAACCATAAATGTCACCTTGTATGAAACATTATTCATCTATTTTTATAATACTTAAGGAACACCTGCTGTCGGGACACAGCGACAGAGGGGCACAGCACTTGAACAAAACAAAAACACAAATATGCAAACATCAAAAGAATTTGCAGCATAAATAGGCAGATCTTTTATAGCAGAGTGAAAACTTTAGGTTTCACTCCACTTTAACTGGAATTGTGCTTGAATCCTTAGGTGCCACAAATCCGTTCACACTCCCTGACTTAACTTTCTACTAGGTTTTAGCATGTATTATTCATTTTTTATATATATTTACATGGAAGATAGAGATACAGGAATTGTCTTGCCGCTATTAGGTGATGTCAACACATCTCACTGGTGATTCGCTACAGCCTAATTTGGTAGAGCCAAATATCCACCAGAGAGTTGAAAAAAAATTATTTAATTATTTTAGGAATAAGCAACCCTACCAATGTATCAGTGATCCTTAAACACAATAAAATCTGACAAATATTTAGGTTGCAGACTTCCATCCTCCTACTAATACATACCACATTAGAATTCAGTGCCATTGCTTGGAGCTTTTGGTGCAGTGGTTCCAGCACACAGGCCAATGCCCTTCCTATCACTACTTACCCTACCTGTAACCCCACACATGTAGTTGTAGTGTCTTGCAATGCAAACAAACATTAAAGATGCATGGTAAAAACTAGAATAGTTTTAACTTAAAATGAAATTACATTGAAATGTTTTTAGTTACCCATAATGCAGCAAATAAAGAAAATGACAAATCAATAATTTCTGCCATCACCATTTGATGCTCCTTTTATTAATGAAGGATACAAAACTAAACCTATCATACAGTGCTGACCAGTCATATAGTGCTCCCCACTCACCATTCCTGTACCAAAAAGCAGAAACTACACCATTATGCAGTTAAAGGGGGCCACTATCCTTCTTTGTAACCCCAAATCTCTGCAATAGATACTTCCAGAGCATTGGAATTCATGTGACAAATTGCCAAGGGGTACATGCTCTTACTACTACATCTTCAGGTCTCTACATCTCCCTGGTACTGAGATATTGGGGGTCACAGAAGGTAAGTGGCCAGCTGTGTGACAGGGTAGCAAGGTATGACACGTATAGTTTTTCATATCTTGTGATGAAGCCATAGTGATGAAATGTTAGGGGGAGTTAGCCTCAAGAGTCCCCCACTTGTACTTACATTTCCCTTTTTCAATAGAGAAATCGGGGTTAATAGAGAGTAACGTGATATCTATGTGTGACAGGGTAGTGTGATATGATGAGTATAACATTTTATTGGGGGGAGGGACAAAAGGCATTTCCTACGGGCTCCCACATTTCCAGTTGCCAACATCCCTCTGTTACAGAGAAATTGAGGGTCACAGAAGGTAAGTGGCCAGCTATGTGTAACAGGCACCCCACCAGATGCTCAGTCTCTCACACTGCAGCGTATGCAACCCTAGGCAGGGTTCTGTGGCATGAAGAAGGGGTAACGACACTGCAAGTTCACCGCCAGTGTCAACGCAGTCTTAAAGTTTTGTGAACAAACAAGTATATATTTGGGACACCACAGCACAGAGCGAATTAACAGGACCCTAATGCTCATTTTCATGGAAATGGGCTCTCAGGTCCCTAACTTGTAAACTCAATTTGGGAACCCTGGCCTTGAAATAGCCCCCCTTAATATCCCAGATCGTTATTAGGATTTTATGCTTACCCCGTATCTGGCAACTTGTTATGGGGGGGTATTGGTTTAGTAGCAGCTCCTAGAGTCCCCTGTGTACCCTGAAAATATCACATTTCTATACACTCAGTGAAGGGGATATGAAGGTTTGTACACAGAGGTAATGACAGCAGCATGGACACAGACACAGCTCTCATGCTGCTGGGATTATTTTACAAGGTGGGTGGGGAGGAGTTACAGCTGATTGACAGGTCTATAGGACACGCCCACTCTCTCCCTCTCTTTGCAGCACCATGTCCTAGAGGGACATTGGAAATGCGAGCGCCCAATCCCCTGCAAGTCAACGAGCAGAGAGGGATCTGGCACCCCTAGGCATCCGTGCACTAAAGTATGTTGCTATACATTGTGCTGCTGAAAATGTGTGGACCTTTTTTTTGTTTTGTTGTTTCTGTTTTTTTTATTTGTTTGATAGTTTTAAGTAGTTCACAGCAGCAGAAACTGAGCTCTAAATGGCTCCAATTTGTTTATTTCCTAATTGTATGTAATTGTAAATACATTTGTAATAAAATGCAAAGGTAGTAAATAAAGTGGGAAAAACAAAGTGGTAGTAAATAAAAGTGAGAAAATGAATTTGAATACATTTGTATTTGCAACAATAATTTGTGGAAAGAATGTTAAAAGCAACAAATAATTTAGATGTCATTTTAAAAAAAATAAAACTACAATAAATGTTGTTGAAAGTATTCTGTCAACTGATTAACCAAACAAATTAATAATAAATTATGTGCAGTTATGTGTGCAGCATTGCAGAACATGAAGCTATTTTTTTCTGAGTGTGCATATACTTATTCTCACTTCTTTATATTACTTGATTTAATTTTGTTCTACGCATACTAGGTAAAGCTGAATATGTCTTGCATTCAAGAATGGCTGACCTCATCTACTGCATTGTCAGTGTTCAAATGAACCTTTGTGCACACTATGCTCACTACAGTATTTACTTCCTTCCAAATAGGCACTAAAAGCACATTAACCCCCCCAGCATTCTAATTCTGTCAGTTTTTTGATGCAAAAAGTGATCCTATTTTTTTTGCATAGAAATTTTTGTTTATATTGTGGGCCTGTAATTCTTAGGATTAACTCCCGGGTAAAATATTTATATTTATTTATTATATTATAATCATAAAGTATAATATAATACATAATTATAAATTTATAATTATAAAAAATAATGAAATAATTGACCACAACAATGTAATTTATCAAAAAAAAATATATTTTTTTTAATTTCTCACTGAAATTTTCCAAACAAGGGTGCAATATTATTGATAAATAATAGTATAAGTTAAATGCAATTTTTAGAAAAAAAAAAATTAAATTTTTAGTAGACATCCCGGGTGTGGTAGATTTTGAAGCAGGGTGCTGCACAAAGTCCAACAGTCAGGACAGTAGAACCTGGTTTCTTTGCGTTTCTTCCTTCCTCTGTCATTAGTCTTTGAGCAGCAAACCACGCACATCCTTGTAGGTGCCGCCTTTTTCTGGGTTGGTGGGATGTATTCAATGAAGTGACGACCAGTCAGGCGTTCTGGGTTGACAACGGTGGAAGCACGACGTCCAGGTCTATTCATAGCCACTGATGGTGTTTGGTGGTTCCTGACTATAGATTCGGAAACTTGCAAAATGAAGTCTGAATGATTCACAGGCCTCTGACAATTTTTTTTCTGTACAGAATGTAGGCATTCCATAGGCACTGCTCAACTAGATGAAAATGTTCTTGTAGTACTTCCTTTGCTGTTTCCTCA
Organism: Pyxicephalus adspersus; assembly: GCF_032062135.1. Taxonomy (NCBI): domain Eukaryota; kingdom Metazoa; phylum Chordata; class Amphibia; order Anura; family Pyxicephalidae; genus Pyxicephalus; species Pyxicephalus adspersus. The sequence goes on from NC_092858.1 coordinate 144,203,740, forward strand.
TCACTGGGTAGAATGTCATGGCTTGGTCAGCTCTGTCGACACCTCCCATGGTGTTATTGTAGTCAATCACCACCTAAAGGAGGCCCGGAGGGGAGGAGTGTAGAGGGTTTAAGTAGAGGGGGCATCGGAAGTGAGGGACAGAATTTGCGGAAGAAAATTTTAGGTAAGTGACACAAGCATGGCGTCCTCAGACACCCTGATCGAGCAGCTTAGGGCTGCAGCGGCCTCTCACGGTGAGGCCTGGTTCCAGGATAGGGTGTCAGAAGCTTTAGGGGGGGCTGCTAGTGGGCCCCAAGTAGATAGATTAGGGGGGCTGCGGCCTCGGAGGCATAGGCCCCTGGTGCCCCTGAGCCCAGAACCTTTTTTGGGAGCTCAGCACCATTTTGGGAGCCCCCCAGAGGGACCCTTCTGACTTGCAGGCGGACAAAGCAGGGTCCAAGCCAGGCAGAGGTCAGGTAGGAATCCTCTTCGCCAGCGGAGCTCTGGAGAGGGGGCTGCGGCTGCCGGGGAGTGCAGTTCCCTCTCTTAAGCAGGTAAGGGCTTGAGAGAGGAGGCCTCACCTGAAGCTGGGCCCCTGTGTTCTGCAGGGACCCTGGAAAGAGGGACCACAAGGGGGGCTGTGGCGCAGCCCCCAAACTACTGCAACAAAGAAGATGCCTCGTGTTGAAGCCTCACCTAAAGGGGCGCAGCCACAAAGGCTTCTGGGTCTGTGGGGGCTTCAGCGGGTCCTGGGCCTGCTGCTCACGGGTCTGTTGCAGGCCACTATAGGCCTGGGAGGTCCTCCAGGTGGCCGGCTTCATGCCGGCCGAATTTTAAGGTGGCGGGCAGAAGTGACGCGGGGAGGAGCCGGAACGCGTCATCAGGGAATCCTGGAAGTGACCCTGGAGCGTCACCGGAGGATCTCTGCTCAGAGGGAAAAGTCTCCACGTCGGGAGACGAAGATGCGGGCCAGGAACCGGTGGCGGTGCGGGGCCCATGGCCGGAGGCAGGATCCCAGGGAGTGGATCTGCAAGGTAGGCCATGTGGGGGTCCTTGGGAAGGGTGGGGGAGGGAAAAGGGGATGGGGGATTTTGTGCTGGGGGGGTAACTAGTAGGGGGGAGGAAAAGCGATGGGGCAGGCCGGGGGAGGGGGGTAAGGGGGGGTTCAGGAAGTCTTAGCAGGCTTGATGGAGGTCATGCAGGAGATTAAGCAGGGGTCTATGGAGGGGGAAGGGATGAGGGGAGCGTTCAAAAAGGGGGTAGTTCAGGGGGGGCAGATGGAGTTTAGCGGGGAGAGGTCGTGTGAGGGGTCAGTGGTATCAAGTGTAGGGGAAGGGGAAGCAGGCAGTGGTATATTTAAAGGAAAGGAGCAGTCCAGTAGGTCGGCATCGACCGAAGGCGTGGGAGATGCGACGAGAGGAGATAGCGGCTAGAATATTGGAGGAGGGTTTTGAAAATGGTTTTTGGATTCCCTGCGAATTACCTGTTGTTACAAAGGAACCCAAAAATTTGAAGTCGGCATTGCAGCATCCAGAGGTAGTGAGAGCAAAATTGGAGAAAGAAGTGGGGCTAAGACGGATGAGCGGCCCTTTTGAGATGCCACCCCTGGAAAGTTTGGTGGTTTCACCGATGGGCTTGGTCCCCAAAAAGGAGCCAGGTAAGTTTATATTGATCCTTCATTTATTATTCCCGCCGGGGGGTTCCGTAAATGATGGCATTGATCTGGAATTGTGCTCCCTGGCTTACACATCGCTGGATGCTGCTATTCGGTGGGTACGGCGCTATGGAAAAGGTGCGTTGATGGCAAAAGCGGACATTGAGGCCGCTTTTCGTTTATTGCTGGTACACCCCGAGTGTGTGCGTTTGTTAGGTTGCAAGTGGCAGGGGGAGTATTTCGTGGACAAGTGCTTGCCCATGGGTTGCTCCATTTCTTGCGCACTGTTTGAACAATTTATCACTTTTTTGGAGTGGGATGTTAAGGCGGTGGCGGGGGTGGAATCGGTCATCCATTATTTGGATGCTTTTTGTTGATCGGGCCCCCGGATAGTTCTGTTTGTAGGGTTTTGTTGGGGACGTTACAGCATGTGGCTCAGGCCCAGGTTTAGTGATTACATTCCTGGGTATTGAGTTGGATTCCGTAGCTATGAAGAGCAGGTTGCTGCAAGACAAGTTGGTAGCATTGGGGGCGGAAGTGGTTGGGGCTTGTGACAGGAAGAAGATGCGTTTGAGAGAGGTACAGTCTTTTTTGGGGAACTTGAACTTTGCATGTAGGCTGGTGAGGATAGGTAGAATATTTTGTAGACGGTTGGCAGCTGTGACGGCCGGAGTCACTATGTCACTTTGTGCATTTGTCCAAGGAAGTGAAGGCAGATTTGAAGGTGTGGAAAATGTTTTTAGTGTCGTTCAATGGGAAGGCTATGTGGTTGGAAGGGCCTATCACGGCAGTGGATTTGGAGTAGTACACTGATGCGGCGGGGTCTACTGGTTTTGGTGCCTATTTTCAGGGTAAGTGGAGTGGGGGGGGGGGGGGGGGGTGGCGTGTCCTGGCGTGGCGTGGCGAGCCTTGTCCAGTGGAACTGTGGGGACTTGCATTGGCCTGATTAGTGAGATGGTACAAAGGTTGGTGAGTGAGCGCACTTGGGCTAGTTATGCGNGGTGGCGTGGCCTCAAGAGTGGGTGGAAGCAAAGCTGGTGAAGACTTTGGTGGTGCTGGAACTATTCCCTATTGTGGTGGCAATTGAATTGTGGGGGAAGGAGTTAGCGAACAAAAATGTGAGATTCCATTGTGATAACCTCGGGGAAGTACAGGCCATCAACAGTCTGTCGGTATCATCAGGGCCAGCAGTGCGGCTGTTGAGGCATTTAGTGTTGAGGTGGTTGCAGCATAACATCTATCAGTTTGCGCGTCATATTCCAGGGGTTAGAAATGTTGTGGCGGATGCGTTGTCTCGTTTCCAGTGGGACAGGTTTCGCGCGCTGGCGGAGCCTTGTCCAGTGGAACTGTGGGGACTTGCATTGGCCTGATTAGTGAGATGGTACAAAGGTTGGTGAGTGAGCGCACTTGGGCTAGTTATGCGGGGGTTTAGAGAGAGTGGGATCAGTTATGCAGGCAGTTTGTAGAGGGGCGGACAGGAGAGAATTCAGTGCACCTATTGTTGTTTTGGCTGGAGCAGAATTTTGCTAGAGGTGTGTCAGTGGCGGGGGTCAATAAGAAATTAGCGGGTATGACATTTTGGTTTAAGTTGCAAGGGGAGAGGGACCTGACGAAGAAGTTTTTAGTAAGACAGGCTGTTAAAGGTTATAGGAAAGGAAAGAGGTCGCTGGATACTAGGAGGCCAGTTTCCTTTGCGTTGTTGGGGGAGTTGTTGGTGAGCATAGCACGGGTATGCGAGGGTTCATTTGAAAAATTGCTCTTTAAGGCAGCGTATGTTTTAGGGTGTTTTGGGGCAATGAAGATTGGGGAATTGGTTAGCCCCGCCTGGGACCGGGCTGGGCGAGTAGTGTGGCAGGATGTCACTTGGTCCGAGGTGAGTGTGTGGATCCGCAAGTCTAAGACCAGTTTGGGAAAGGATTTCGAATACAACTTTTTAGGCTGGTGGGGTCCCCTGTCTGCCCGGTTACGGTAGTGGGGGAATGCATCAGACGGAGGCCTAGGACAGAAGGGCCTTTGTTGTTGCATGAAAACGGGACCTTTTTGTCTCATTTTAAGTTCATACCAGTGTTTAAAAAATGTTTAGTGAGTATGGGTAAAGATCCGAAGGGTTACTCGTCCCATTCCTTTAGGATTGGGGCGGCCACGGAGGCGGCCAGATAGGGCCTAGGGGAGAGGGTTATTCGGAGGATTGGACAGTGGGAATCGAGAAGGTTCCTGTTGTACACTCGGCCACATCTGTTGTAAGAGGGGGGTTCAGTTGGTGGGGTGGTGCGGGGCAGAAGGAGTTTTTGTAGGTTGGTAAAAATGTTTGTTTTATTACAGGAGGGCACAACTGCTTAGTTTGGATACTGGGTCACTCCTATGTGTGGTGGGGTGCCAGAAGAGTGGAGGTACGGCCGGAGGGCCGACTGCTAGGATTGCCCAGGGAGGAGGCTACAGTGCGCTGGCTGGGTTTTTGCGGCATGCTATGGAGCAGGGTGGTCCCGGAGCTTCGAAGATTTTTGGAATTGGACTGGCGCCCAGATGTGGTGGTGATACATGCGGGAGGCAATGATTTGGGGCAGCGATCTATGCAGGAACTGATCAGGGATATTAAAATTGATTATTTGAGGATCAGGTTAGAGTTCCCAGGAGTGATCATAGTTTGGTCAGATATAGTGGCCAGAACGAGTTGCAGGGGAGCAAGGTCGGTAGTGAAGGTCAATAAGGCACGGATCAAAGTAAATAAGGAGGTGGCCAGGTTTGTAGCTCGGAATGGGGGGATAGTGGTCAGGCACAGAAAATTGGAGGAAGAAACGTGGAGGTTTCTGCGCAGTGATGGGGTGCACCTGAATGCCATAGGTACAGATTTGTGGTTTTTGGGTCTGTAAGATGGAGTACAGGGAGCATTTCGGGTGTGGAAGAGCACTCAGGCATGAGGTATCCCGCCCGAGCGCAGTGGCGGTTTGGGTTTAGGAGGGTAAGAGTCCTGGTGGTCATTTTGGTAGGACAACCCAGTGGTAGGTTAACACATTAATAGTGTTATGGTAGGGCTGTTATGGTAGGGTGGAGTTGGATAAAGTGCAATAGGGCACAGTGGTTTTTGATAATGGGTTGTTGGTTTACAAACTTAGTTATAATTGGTTAAAGAAAAATTTAGGAAATTTTGAAATAATATTGTTAATAATAATATGCTAATGTTATGTTAATGTGATGATAATTTGAATGTTAAATTATGGTAATGTATGTTATTTAATGTAGGTTATTTCATATGTTATTTAGGATGGTTATTTATTGGTTTTATTATTTTATAAAAAGAATTTTGAAAAATGTTGTTAAACAAACGGCTGCTTGCCAGCCATTTTAACCCAAAACAGTGCTTTTTTGAGAAAAGAGGGAGGGATGGCTGGTAAGCAAGAGGGGGCGGGAGAATTGAGAAGGTGAGGATAGTGAAAGCAAGGTGCGGAAAAGGTTTGAAAACAAAATATGTGGTTAAGTGCGGGAAGAATTTTTAAGTGAAAAATGGTTAGTGCGAACAGTGGAGGCATCATGGACAGTACTCATCAGGCACACATCTTTCTTGTCACGCCATCTCAGGGCCATCATCTTGCCTTTCTGCCAGGCAACAATTTCTCCTGTCTTCAGCTTCCCTTTTGCAAACAGTGATGGCAGGTTGAGCCGGTTAGCCCTTACAGTTCCATAGGCATCTGTTCTGTGTTGCAGAAGGAACTCATAAAGCTCAGGAGAGGTGTAGAAATTGTCAATTTTATGACACAATAGCCCTGACCTAGCAATGACTCAATGAGGGAAAGCATTAAAGATGTTGCCAATCCATAATGGCTGTATCTGGGGTTGAACTCTGTCCCTTTTCCAGTGTACAGTACCGTATTCCACACACACATTCGCACAGCATATAGGTCTTCACAACAAATCGTGCCCTCTTTGACGCAGTGTACTGCACCCAGCTGAGCCTCCCCTTTTAAGCCATCGTCAATGCTGACATCTTTTTCTGGCACATAGGTTTGCTGGAAATTTTGTAGAATCATCTGGGACACTTCCCAAATTTTCTTCAGTTTTGGTGCAGGATGGGTAGTCTCATCAAATTCTGCATTGTTTGTGAAGTGCAGGTACTTTATGATGAGGGAAAAGCGGTGTTCTGGCATTGACTGTGCCAAAGAATGGAGTGGCAATCATTTTATTCTTGGACCAGTACCACTTCTGCATGGATTGGCATACAACTCCCTGCAGGATCACCAAGCCCAAAAACCATCCAAATGTCATCCTTGGTCACAGGTTCCCAGATTCTGCTTCTTGCAAACCTCAGGTGTGGAGCACCTTGTTGTTGTCCAGCGTACCTGCATAAAACAAAATAGAAAAGGTATTTTAGGATATGTTCCTTTATAGTGTGAAGGTTGCAAGTAATATGTTAGCAAACACAAAGCAGCATATATGTTTGAATAAAAAAAAAAAAAATAGCAAAAAATTTCAAAAAGTTAGCAAACACAGAGCAGCATACATGCTTACATTAAAAAAAAAATGGCAAAAAATTTCAAAAATTTCAAAACGTTGGCAAACACAGAGCAACATACATGTTGGCAAAAAAAAGAATGTAAAAAGTTAGCAAACAGAAAGCAGCAAACATGTTTACATAAAAAAAAATTTAGCAAAAAATTTCAAAAAGTTAGCAAACACAAGAGTGGCTTACCTGTTTGTCTCTGCAACATTTTTTTCAATACCTTCATCGGTCAAAAGCAACTTCAGGTATGCCAGGGGGTTGTCGCATTCAGCCTCAATTTTCATCCCAGGTGCTCCGGTGAATGGAAATCTTGGCGGTGCTGCCTGGTCCGCATCAAGGTCAATGGAGCACCATGTGCGCACACTTTCGCTGTCTGATGACAAATTTCCTGGTGAATCACTATCGCTGGATTCCGCAAGGGACTCCAAATCGCTATCGCTGCTTTCAAATTCCTCCAAAACAGCGCTTGTGCCGGCGAGATGCCTTTTGGATGCTATGTGGTCTCCAGCAATCAGTCAGGAACAATCAAGGTCAAGGACAAAGTGATGAAATGATACATTCAGGAAGTGATTTATAAGTCATCAAAAGGTCAGATCAAGGTCAGGGCTAATAGTGGGCAAAATGTAAATCAGGGCACTAGGCAATGATGCTTGGTGCACTAAAATGTGTTTTGATACTTTTATTGTGTGTTTTTATGTGTTTTTACTGAAAAAAAAAAATTACATAGTAATCTGCTTTTAAATTTCCTGCCCCCAGAATCCCTCACTCCACCGCATCACCCGGAAGATGTCACATCTTGCCGGGTGATGCGATGGGGATGTCCCCACCCCGCTCACTCCACTGAAACTACCAAAGAAGCTGCTTGCCTCACCTGCAGGCTGCGGGCATCACATCCTCCGGGTGATGCAAGCAGCTACAGTAAATTCCAGGGGTGATGCCAGCGGGAAATCCTAATTTGTAATTTGTATCAGATTTATCAGACCTTTTTTTTTTTTTTTTACAATACAATCAAGTGACAGGTTTAGTACATGAAACAGAGAGCAGTAGAAATCAGCAGCTGTTCTTTTTAAATAAGCACTCCTGGAATTAAGGGAAATGGACATGCTGAGTATATCTTTTATTTCCTGACTCCAATAGCAGAATAGACTGTTTCTAAAAGAAAAAAATGTGTAGCCCATTACTGCCCAGTGTCCCAGAATCCATGTCCTGTGTTTCTTAATTGGGTATTTCCTACTGTTTTGTCATATAGAAGAAAAGTTCTCTGCTGTCAGTGATAGATTGGACTCCAGGAACTCTTTAAAATGATATATGTCTTCCAAAACCATTTTTGCAAGAAATGCCCTTTATGGAGCCAGTGCTTCCAAAAGCATAGCGAAACTGATAAATATCCTTGGAGTAGAAGAACTGTGGTTTTAAGCACAAAAGAAAATGCAGATCATTTTGATAGATAGGTTTTACATATTGGCTTATTTAATAACTTAAAAGAGCAATGGTGATATGCGGTAACAGCAGATTTAACTTTTACCGGTCTTAATAAAGAAATTGGAATTTAAAGTATTCTCTAAAACTGTTTTAACTAAAATGTACATTATTGTGTTTTGTAAGATTTTTACTAATATTGCTACCTGATCTCTAATCCTTGATCTACATCCTCCCTACATCTGATTTTACTTTTTGTTGCACATCCCTATGACTCAAAAATACAGCATCATTTGATTTCTTGAATTCCAGTTTTCAGTGGAAAGTCAAAAAGCTAAACTTTTTTGGTGATAAATTATTCAGAGAGGTTGTTTTTTTTTAATTATTTAATGTACTCCACCCTATTGTTGTGTTGACAACTGTCCAACTGTAACGTTCCCAGATTGTGCAGAAGACGTTAAAGAGCACCTATGGAAATTTCAAGAATCCTTTTATCAAGCTTTATTGTGTCGTCATAAAACAAGGCAAAGGTCATTCACAGAAGATCAGTCCGATAAGCGTAGTACATATGGATAAGGCAAAGGCAGGTCAGGAACAATCCAAGGTCAGGGCAGGCAGCAGGCAAGACTGGTCAGAAACAATCCGAGGTCAGGACAGGAGGAGATCAGGCAGAATCAGATATCAGACCGGGTCGCTATTAGTAATGACACAACAGGTTAATATGAACCAACACACAGAGAACGCACCCAGGCACACTGTACATACAGAGACTTATAGCGGGCTCCCTAAACGGCCAGAGTGCCCAATGACCTTGCGCCACCTGGCGCCATTTGATAGGAGGATGACTGAATTCAAACTATGTCCTGCCGTGCGGCGAGGCAACTGAGTGCCTCAGCGGGGGGGGGGGGGGTTACAAGAGGCATGCATGGTAGCGCACGCACCTCTTGCCTCAGCACCCCTGGGACGTGCCCTACTTTGCACGTTCGCAGGAGTGCTGAGAACAAGAACTTCTGTGTTCACGTCCAAAGGGATGATGGGGATGCCTCCTTGCCGAACAGTAGTTCAGGCAGAACGGATCCCTCCATCTGCAGCGGCTGTGGTTCCCAAGGACGCCGCGTGCTTGCTGAACAGGTAAGTGCCTTACACCAGGGATATAAATGGTGAGGGATTGAATTATTCACTTGACCCACTTTGTGAACATGTGAAATTGTATTTTTTATTCCTGAACATAACAACAAGCCAGCCATACTACAGATGGAGGGGTGCATTACATATTGTCTGGCACTTGTGTGGCAAGTTCTGTGATAACCATAGAAGATTTTTTTAATGGGTGAAGGGATGATGGAGCATGTAAAAAGCAAGCTAAAAATAATCATAGGCAACTGGTGCCTGCAATATATTCTGTGACATTTCCATCATCTCAGAATGTCATGCTTAAGTTACAGTAATTCTAGTGAGATCTGTTGCTCATGGCTAATTAAGCTTGGCAAACTTTAATAAAACGTTCTACAAATTTAGGGCAGTATGCAAAATAATACCAGATGTGCAAAATGTACAAATTGTTCCTAAAAACCCTGCTCTTCAGTTATTTTGTATGACAGCTAAGATCTTCATTCCCAAGTTTTTATGTATAGCACCATACTACAGAATCACTTTCTTCGGTGGTACATTGTACATTTGTGCCCTTGCAACAGGTAAAAGAGATGAATATGTGGTTTATTATTGAGAAGAATTGTTACATAATACTGTTGTGTCCAAATGATCCCTTCTCTATGGGCTGCTCAGGTAAGATGGTTTGTGCCCTAGGTTTATACTCGAGTTAATGCAAAATGGGTAACTTGGTTTATATTCGGATCAGTTAAAATTAAAGTATATTTAATTTACTAAATCAAATACAGGTCCATACACAAATTATTTAAAAAAAATACAATGATTCTTTTTTTAAATACCTTGGAGTAAACTTGTGCAGCCTTTAAGTTTCTGTGTTATTCTTTAAATGAACTGTACAATTTGTAAAGTAATATCAGCCTAAGATTTTCTTATTACACATACACACCCCCCAGTTGAAACTCATACAACTGCTTGAGTTTCAAACTCTGGATTTGGCTTTGGTTGCAGTAAAGCAGTGTTGATACTTATGCCAGGCCAAGTTCAATTTCGGAGAGCTATTTCAGCATTGTTTCTCTGTAACACTATTATCCTTGCTTCACGTGTGACAGATTCACTTTAAATGTTATTTATGTGTGCCAATGAATGCAAACCACACTAGACAGTTTTCACAGTCTCATTCAGAGTTCTTTGACAAAAGGGACATTCAGTAAATCACATCTCCATGTAATTATAGAACTCAATTATTTTTATTGAAAGAAAGACAAATTTTTCTTGCAGTAACTGAAAAGTAAGATGTCAAAAGTTTGTAACCGTCTCCCAAGAGCCATATTTAATATCTGACAACTCACCAAGCTCACTCCCTAGAAAATTATTTTTACATTATCGTTCCTGGCCCATTCAGGAATCTCTGGATTGCTTCCAGCTAAGAGACTCTTAAGAAATGTACTCTGATAATTGTCCAGAGTCTGCCATCGCTCCCTTTCCTCCTCAATTTCCATCTAATCATCTCACTTTCTTAGAGCAACATCCCCTAATGATTAGGGGACACATCCTTTCAAAGGACGTTTAACTTCTCCATCTGACAGTGTGGCGTAGTGCATATTCTCCCTGTCTCAATTAGCTTTCTATTTTTCTGAAAAGTGCATTAGGCTATTAACAAAGGAGATTAGGAAAGAGCTGACGTTTGCAAGGTCGCTCACCTTTATGTGTCCTTGTCACAAGTATTGACCTACATAACTAAAACATAAGGAAATTAGGCAAGTTTTAAATAGAAAATATTTTGTATGCCTCAGATTTACAGTTGTTATTACCGTTAATGGGATTTTGAATTTACTTTAATGTCAAATTACAAGTATCCTTCCAGTTAATTGTAGAATACAAATTAAAATTAAAATATATTTGGGCCTTTGACTGTGAGGAAGAAAAACAGGCTAATGAGCAAAATTATTTATCAAGGCAAAGTATAGTGAACCATGGCTGCCAACTAGGATTCCTAGGATCTCTGGTAAAGTAAAACTGTACTTGCCCATGCAGGCAAAAGCAAGTAATTCACTTTATGCCATCTCACCTTCATTGGATACCTACATTCTGTTTGCTCTCCATTCAGACATTGGAATAGTGGAAAAAAAACAGTAATTTGTAAAATTTTTGTAAAATTAGTAATTTGTAAAATTATTTGTAAAAATTGTAGATTTTCATTTAGAACTTTTATACTGTATTTCTGTCCTCCATGCCATAGCCCTGAGGCAAGCACCAAGTATTACATTGCCACAGGGCATCATGTTGTTCCACACACTCCCTAGAAGTAACTGGAAATTTCTTCATGCCTGTTGGCTAAAGCTTATCTATATCCACACAAAATGTATGCACACTGAGTGATTGACATCTCCACAGATGCCCATGGCCAGTCGCAGAACTGGTGCCCGAATGTCTTTCTATGCTTCAGAACTTAAGCCGTGACCCTGATTGTCTCTTGATTTTGGCTTGTTCCTCTTCACCTGTATCTGAACCAGTTTGTCTTGTGATAATGACATGTTGCTGAATACCTTTTGTAGCCTAATCTTAGCTTGTTCCTGCTTACCAGCTGCTGACCTGTGTGGCCCACTGCTCTGCCCTTTGTCAACTCTATCTATGGCCTGCAACATGTGTTATTCACCATTGGCACCCATATCATTGCTTGTTCCTGCTTACCTGTTGCAGACCCAGCTTGTCTCCTGACCACAGCTTGTTCCTGCTCACCAGCTGATGATCTGGTTGGATAACTGATCTACAGCTGCTCCCCCATTTGTCAAGTCTAATGGCATGCAACACCTATTAAGAACCACTGGCACTCCTTTCACGGCTCGTTCCTGTTCACTGGTGGCTAACCCAACTTGTCTCGTGAACGTGGCTTGTTCCTGTTTACCTGTTGCTGATCCGACTTGTCTCCTGACCACAACTTGTTCCTGCAAATCTGCATTTGATCTTGCTGGGCCAACTGATCTACAGCTTCCACATCCCCTGCCAAGTTTACCTCTGGACTGAAACATTTATCCAGGATACTTGGCACTTGCTCCACTCTGCTCCCCATATGCTCTATCTTTTCTCCAGGGACATGCAGGCTAGTGGTGCAATGGAGGCCTTCTTAAAGTGGAAATAAATGCAAAACTAACCCAAAACAATAAAATCACACTTAGCTTCAATCCCGCAGATCAGTCTGTTCATCAGGAGGTTTCTTCCATCGGGACCCACGTTGTCCCAGAATCTTTTACTTTAGCCCCGCGTAGAGGGAGCTCCAGGCACCGCCATCTTTTCCTCTCTTCTTCCAAGTTTTTCTTCCTACGTCACCTGATCTCGCACTGATGCACACACTGAGTATGTGTGAGATCAGCATTTTTTTTCTATTAATGAAAGGTCTCCTTCTGCGCATGGCCGAGATCCCCGGGAGGATCTGCGCTCCTATTTGTTCTTGATCGTCTAGGAGATTGAGAATTAAGGGGGCGGTGCTGCACCCTTTTTTGCACTTAAAAGCAACACTAACAAATAAAATTC
>NC_092858.1:144216532-144225501 GCF_032062135.1 Pyxicephalus adspersus
GCTGGTGCAGCAGACAGCATCGTATGAGAATCCTAAACTTCTAAAAACCCATAAAACTCTTTCAATTTTCTTCCTGAACACATTGTTTATTTCTCTGTCTCTGTTTTTTATTGCAAAGTCACTTTGCTTCTTTGCTTCCGTTGACAGATTGATGCTGTTTCAAGCTCCATTCTTCATGAGAGATTTATTGTTCCTGGAAAGCTGCCATACATAGAGGGCATTATCTTTTTTTCTTTTTTCTGTTTTATCCCTCCCTTAATGGACAACACATAGGTAGAAAGCTATTTTTCTTGCATTTAATGGTTACCAAAAAGCATTTAAAATAAGCAGTTATCCTCATGATCTCTAATACTTCTTAAGGTAAGTTTACTAACTTTCAATGTCAAGAATGTCTAGGTTTCACATTGACATTTAGCCTTCTGAGATAGATCTTTTTCTTAAAACATGAGAAAATAAAAAAAGCAATAAAAGCTCAGAGCAATTATAATTTTTAAAATATTTTATTAAATAAGGAATAAAACCTGATTAAGCTCAAGTCACAGAAATAGATTTTCAGTCAGATATTGAACTTTCAACCCCAAGTTTCATTTTCTTACCTTAACGTTCCTAGTATAGCAGTTGTGATTTGAAAAATTGACTGTACAGTCTAATAGAAGCCAAAATGTGACCACATTTGCCTGGTGCAGGTTATTACAGGACTCGTTAGACATGGTTCTTCCTTTCCTTTTCATTATCAGTCTGCTCAAATATTCACGGGTGATTAAAGTTATGGTTATTACGAATATATACCTGCATTATCCAGCTAAAGAAGAATTACAGCGGTTTCCAAAGAACTGATAAAATCTGTAACAACAACAATACAGGGCTAAAAGTGGAAAATAAAATAGGCTTTAACTGCTGAGAACAACAACCTAACATTTGTGCTTGTTTTCTTTAGTTTTAATTAATTAGCCATATTGTGTTTGTGTAACAACAAACAATTATGCCTGCTTAGCAGCAAAACTTGAACTATTATGCTTTTTGTTTACAGAGAAAACTGTAGATTGCAGAGTGCAATGTGGTAAGCTTGGGCTAACACTGTTGACAAATATCTCTTCTATATTGGGTAGCTTGGAATGGAGAATGCCATTATAATTCTGCAGGTAAGCAGTGCCATAGACCAGATCTACACCATATGACAAACATTGGAGATGCTACATGAGTACGGGGTTGGCCTTTATCTGCTGTTCATCCTGAGAATAAATACTTTTCTGTTTAATTGTGGTTACATTGATTGCTTTACTGCACCAATGGAAGCAACTATGGTTGACATATAGTTGTTTTAGCTGTCCTTACAGCTTATGAGAAGTGATAAGGACATTTTAATTTTAGCAAGGACACTTATCATTTCTGTACTCATTGAAAATGGAAATATGGCAGCACAGTTGTCTCAGTGGATAACACTCTCTTTTTTGCAGCACTAGGTCTCAGGTACAAACATTGGCCAGGACACTATCTGCGAGGAGTTTTATGTTGTCCCTGTGTTTGCATGTGTTTCTTCAGCGTACTCCAATTTCCTCCCACATCCCAAAAACATGTAGTTAGGTTAATTGGTTTTCCCTTAAACAATTGGTCTTGATCTGTGGTAATGGCATATGATTATGATAGATGAATTAGATTTTGAGACCATCAGAGGGACAGTTAGCAATATGACATTGTAAATGTCCACACTTGTATTATTTTAATACAAGTAAATAATAAAATTAATAATAAAAAATGCAGCAACATCATATGTCATTGGTCAATTAGTTATTTCCAATAGGTGAGTATGTTAATGTCATACTGAGTCAGCAGAGGGGCAATATAAATAGTTGTCAATATTAACATCAGATTTTAGATTGGGTACTAATAAATAAACAGCAGCCATGGCATGTCTTTAGCATGCAGAGTGTTAGGTACTTTAAAAATGAAAACTTTGAACTAACTTCTCACTATTACTCACTACTACTATTTGATTGCCTTTGTCCACCTGCAAATCAATATACTTTGAGAAAAGGAGGAGGTTCATCCCTTCTGAAACTCACTCAGCATATTTCTTTTGTGATTATATCTAGCAGGAGCTCAGATTACACAAATTAATCACAACACAACAATGCATTACTGATCGGAAGCTTCAAGCATACCTCTTGCTGGCTGTAAGTTATAAATATGAAATATTATTATGTAATTTCATATTTACATGGCCTGAAAATAATTAAGAATATTTTATGCCCAATTATGTAAAAAGATATGTGCAAAAGCTTCACATACTTCCATTAGTGTTTTCCGAAAAAAATGATTATTATTAAAAAAAAATATTTTTTTTCAGCTATGCCTAGCCTTTGTTTATTCTCGACATTTTGCCAAATATCTACAATTCAGTCCATGCCAAGTTAAGACAACAAACAAAAACAAAAAAGGTCATGAGAAACATCAAATCTGAACTAAGATGTTAATTGAGCTCTGCCCTTTTTCTTCGCACTTGTTTCATAATACACAGTCATTTGTAGCAGCTGCGATGTAACCAGGGAATCTGCAAACAAGACATGTACTGAGACACAGCATGACACTTGGCATTTGTATAACAACACATCTCTGCAAACACTGTTGTAGTATTTTACACTGTGCTCTAATATATAAGTTGAAGCATCAAACAGTGCTGGCTGCCTCTTACAATTAGAGCATTTGAAAATGAGGACATAATGTTAGATATTTTGGTGAATAATACTCCCTGAAGCAAATATTCCCAGAAGACTCACTTCTGCAAAATCATATCATTCTATCCTTGCAAAAGCTCACTATGTAACTTCCTCCTGACACCTTCAGATATTGCATATTCCTCCCACCTATTATTACTATTATTAAACAGAATTTATATAGCGCCAACATAATATGCAGCGCTGTACAATATATAAGGGTTGCAAATGACAGACGGATACAGACAGTGACACAGGAGGAGAAGAGGACCCTACCATACCTAATGTCCTCCAATGTATTGGATTTAAAGCGTCTTGGGAACAACCTTTTACTATTTCTATATAATGTCCTAGTATGTTGGACTAAAAATTTGTAATGTATACAAATTTATTTAAAACACAGTACTGTATATGTTATTTCTTCTCATAAGTTCTAAAGCAAAGTGATAAAAAAACAATAAAGATATTTTGATAGTTGGGGGAAATGGGATAAGTGAATCACACAGGAGACCAAAACAGTGCCTTTACTAAACTTTCTTTCGGCATCCAGGAAAATCAATCTAGAATTTTCTTCAGCAGAATATTAAAGCGGAACTAAAGCTGTTAGTCTCCCCTACTCGCATTCCATTGCAGGGCACCACCATCTTCCTTTTTTCGTCTTCCTGGGGATGATCTTTAGCCAACTTGATTTTTGCGTGCCGGAATGTTGTACCTCCTGGGCAGGCCCAAAGGAGTTCATTCATCCCCAGCACATGCTAGGAAAGCAGAGATTGCTGGCTTTCCTGACGACCAAAGCTGACGCTGCGCATGCGCTGTGTCACTGAGTACTCACTTCCATTCAGTACTTTCCTCAAGCCTCTCCCCCTGAGCCACACCACACCCTAGCCTAAGCGTCCAACTCCACCCTGACTCAGAAACACACTTCTTCACAGCCACCTCCAAATCCTGGCCTGGGAATGGGATGGAGTGTTTGGCCCACTGATCCATCCTATACGCTTTGAACCTGGGTTCCAAAATAAAATTTTGATTGTTTGTGTAGAAATGCCCCCTTAATTCGATCAAGAATGAATGGAGCGCAGAGCCTCCCGGGATACCTACGTCATGCATCCTGGGAGGCTCTTGGCTGCTCCTTGCATGCTCGGGCATGGGCAGAAGGAGCCCTTTAAGCTGACATAAAATTTGGGGCCATTTTGCTGTTTCAAATTAGGTTTGCATTTTAAGAATAAAGGTTATTGAAAATTCCTACTAAGAAGCAAATCATGCATGGTCCAGAAAGTGGTCTAATTGTGACAAATGATGTCCCACACTTGTGCAGTATTTGTGCATCAATAAAGAAGTATTTGTGTATGTTTTTTTGTCCACTTTCATTCCTACATGCATTTGTTATATTTTTAAATGTATCACATGTCCTGCAAGTGCAATTGAATAAACTTGGTGATACTAAAAGTTTTTGTTTGCGTTCAGTTTTTTTTTATTTAACTATTATAACTGTTCCATGTGTAGCATAGTATCTAGACTTTGTTTCCTTGTCAGAGTACGTGTATTCAGAATTCATTTTTTTGTTGATTAGTTTATATTCAAGGTTTGGTGGTTGGGACTGAAGGTTGTTAGTTCAATCCTTTTTACAATGGCTTGCTGCCCCTTTAATAACCCTTAGTACTGAACCGTATGAAGTTAGCTGTATATAGATATCTATTTTTCTCTTTGTATTTTAGTAGACTTTCCCTTTGGGCCTTCCGTGCTGTGTTTATGCTTGCATTAATAGCTCTGTTGCTGTAACCTTTATTTCCGAAGGATTCTATCAGCACTCTGAGTTTTCTATTTCTGTTTTCCAGGTCAGATAATATGTAGTAGGATTATGTACTATAGCTTGTTTGGTGTATCGGGGGCTAGAAAATATAACTAAAAGAATTGTCATCTACAACTATAACTACTAAATAAAGTGTACAAAGACTACATAGAAGTCAGTATTAGAAGGTATATGGGAGATTATCAAAGTGCTTCAACCCATTAAACTAAGGATGAAACTCTAAAATAAATCTTTCAAAAGTCCATGATTCTGGCCTTTAGAGTACCCAACCCTATAAATAATAACAGCAGGAAAGTCGTGTCACTCTGACTATACAAATACTAACAAAGGAAACAAAGCTTTGCAACAATAAATGTTGGAAATGGTAAGTAAAAGAAATTAAAATTTTAAATCTATAAGTGTTGTAGTTTAACGTTATAGACAAAGAAGTTACACTGTAGAAATGATAGAAATAATATGCCAATATTATTATAAACATACATACATACTGATGAAACACAAAGAAGAAAAGTACTGTATACCTGTAAAAAAAATAGGAACACAAGATTGTCAAAGTTCTTAAAGTAAACCTGTCTACACTGACTACCATTGCATAAAACGTGGGAGGCATGTTATAGTTACCTATTGGTTTTAATATGTTCCAAGTCACTCTTTTGAAACAAGTGGGAGAAAAGAGAGAATACTTTCCTGGAGTCAAAATTTTTAAAAAGCAGGTCAACATGGGTAATGAGCATCTTTAGAGGCCAGAAATGTTACTATAGGGAGAATTTCAAAGACCAAACTAATAAACCAATAGACCAAGAAAGCCCAAACTAATAAAAACAAGAAAAAAATCACACTCCTAAAACAATAACTAAGGATGGAACTATTTCAAAAAGATATAAAGATAAAAAAACAGTACATTACATTTTCAAACTGCAATAGGACACAAAGAAAACAACAAAAAGGCAAATAGTTTCTCACATAGCAAAGCTCGAGAATTATGCACTATTAATAGGATCAAGGTAATAGTTAAATGTCAGTGAGAACACAACTCTATTTTGTATTTATAATTAATATAAGATGTGTTTCAATTAGGTATTCATGTCTATAATTTATGCAATTTTGTTAATCTATTGACAACATGCAAATCCGTTGCAAGTCAAACTTTTAAATCCTGTGATTTACATGGGATTAAGATCCTGAAATGTCAGGAGCGTTTTGTGTAATTATCACCTTAGAAATGATTAATGTATATAAAATGTAAAATTTATATATATGTTGTATTATGAAGTGGAATGAGTTTTTAGTGAACACATATTTTCATATATTCCCTTACAGTAATATTGTTGTTTTGATTTTCACGTGTTGCTGTTCCATAATTGTACACGTGATTAAATACAGAAATAAGAAACAGATATATATTTACCTTTATGGCAACCTGTATGCCCCTACATATGTCAAATGCCCCTACTTCATTTTTCCTTGGCTGCTGTAAGTATTTGGCTAATCAAACACACAGAATACCTGTTTCCTTTGCTGCATTTAGTGGTTCACTCAACGGCTCATACATGCCATAATAATTTAGAGTAGAAAAAAAACATGCTGTTTTATATTTGCATATTCGATTGATTGAAGTGAACACAGTTTTACCTTAATTACCAACGGCCTCTGTTTCATTAGAAAAGAAACTTTAGAATGAGTTTAGGTAGTTATTTGTCAAACATGTGACCACTCCAGGGTAATAATTTTCAGCTGCTGGGTGGCTATGTCTATGGAAACGATTTCAGCTGTATAAAACATCTCAAAAACCACACCGCAATAAATACCTATACAAAAAGGTATTTCAACTGATCCAATGGGTTTCAGTGAAAAACAATGCTTTGGGATAGTTGGGGACTGGTTGCCAGCATGACATGTGGAGCAAGTGCAGTTATATGAACTAGGCCATCCTAAAAGTTTTTGTTGACAGCTGCCAAAAATTGTCCATCTGAATTTAGCCTTAATCTGAGACATGCGATGAGCTCCAGTGGTCCCCTGCATGCTCAACCATGGTCTCAACCTCCCCCACGCACACAGCTACAAATGACTGCAGCAAATATTGGTGCGTCTTTCAAAAGTGACTTCATGGTTGTAGCCTAAAGATTGGCACCATGACTGCCGTCACGTGGAAACCGTGTTGTCCATAGTACAGTTTGCCTCTCCATGCAGCACAGCAGCTGTTAATTGTGCAACTGCGAGCTGTCAGCAGTGCTGTTTGATACACAGGTCTTAAAGGGGCCTTAATGTGTTATCAGTTTCACTATACAAATATTTTAAGGAATAAAATTTAAAAAAATGCTTAAATATATAACACACATAAATAAAAAGTAGGCGTAGACTATAATATCACTTCTATTTATTTGACATTTGAAGGGCATATAGAATAACTTCCTGTCTCTTAGATTAGGAACTAAATTCTTCAGGTTAACTCTGCCCTATTTTTGTGACTGTATAAACATCATATCTTACCTGCATTGAAGAGCATTCAGCTTATGCCAGTAATGTCAGCTAAATGTACGTGAATATGTATGAGTAGCTGGGGCACTACCAGCATGTTATAATGTAAAATCTTCTTTTGGACACCTTTCCCTGCTTCCTATTACTGAGCCACAAGTAAAGACAGAAAGATGGCAGCCTAGAATTGAGCTACCGATATTGTTTCATGTAATAGGAAAGGAGAGTGGATGCTTAAATATGAAGCTACAATGGTACACAGTTATTTTTTTACATAACAAGTATTTAATACAGGTGCACCCATGGCACACAATTAACAGAACATTGTGGGATTTTGTAAAAAAAAAAAAGGTTCTCTCTCCCTTTTTCATTTTATTATTTTCTGTATGAAGCCAAGTTACTTATACAAGTAAGAATATTATAACAAACTTGTAAAAAGAAGCTTAATGTTCCATCTACTGGCATGAATTAAAACTGAATCATACTTTTTACCCATTTCAGGATTTGTATAATCCTTAGGGAACAGATCATTTTTTTACAATTCAGCTATTGGCACACTAATTTGATTATAACAGTATTGTCACTTAAAACAGAACTTACATTTGCTGGGTTAGGACAGATTATTGGCATAATGTACAAGTATGATGGTTTATGAGTTGAATGCTCCACATCCTGAACAAGAAGCTGAAAAGGCATATAGTTACTATTTAGTTTCTCAACTATTCCCAACTCCATTTTTTTCACCTCCAATCATCACGTTCTCCTTACTCCTGAACCACCATCTTGTTTTTTTTATCTCCAAATATACTTTTTCCCTGCAGTCGACTGATGTTGTGAGTCCTTTTTCTTCTCACTTGGTGGTGGAAATCCTTAGTCCTCGACAGAATAATCCTCAATGACATGATGTCCATAACTGTGCAGTCTATTTACTTTAAGCCCAGGCCTGCATGATGGTGCTGGGTCACTGTTTTTCTGGTTTTATCTAAAGGTGGATATAATTTGCCCCTTGTTCCCTTAACAATGAATACTTTGGTGTGATTTTACTATCCTCTAAACTGTATGGGAGGTTTACACTCGCACTGTATTTTTCCACTGAACATGAGCTGAATCTTTAATCTGTTGATCTTCAGCTTTGCTTTTATGTGCAGGGTTTTGAAGTGCCATTTTTTTTGACAGTAGAAAGCAAAAGTACTGAAATGTTCCAGTGTATGCATCATTCATTAGCTCACTGTTTCTCTCTGTTCAGCATTAGAATGATTATTTCACCGGATGTGTGGGAGAGGAATTTTGTCAATTGGAAAATGTTTTATTTCCTAATGGTTTTTCTTACATTGAAAGAAAGAGAGCCTTTCAACCCATCCACTCTTACCTTGTCATACTAATTGGACACATTTCTGCTTTTCTGCCTAGTTGCTGGGGCTTCCACTCTTCTCATTAACCCCCGGGATTGGAAATGAGATGCTGCAAATTCAGCTTTATGGACAAGTTCCAAAGTTCTGCCTTTTGTTTTTACAGTACTTCTGCCCAGTCATATATTCTGACAATCTCACCACTTCCGTGTTTAACAGAGCATTGCATATGTCCTAACACTTAATGAATTCCATGTTATTTTGTAATGGTGTTCAAAAGCTTACAGGGATTTGTTTTGTGCATTTGGAGAAACTTGACATTTCAGCAAAAGTATAGCCTTAAAATGTTATAAAAATAACTAAGCAAACTACAGCAGCTCAGGATGGTTTTGTGCAAGTCAGTGAACTAAACCCCATCATTGCTTAAACAGCATAATTTCTGAGTTTTCAGGTGCTGTATTATATTTTAAATTCATAAATATTTGTTATAAAACTTGATCACTGTTGTGATGCTTTTGTAAACATATATTCATAATTTGCATTCATAGTTCTTATCATATTACTGTACCACCAAAACCTATTGGACTTCGGGCATTTGTGCTGCTTGAAAAGCTAATATAT
>NC_092858.1:144226904-144237550 GCF_032062135.1 Pyxicephalus adspersus
CAATCAATAACTGTAAAACCCATTTATTATAACTGAAACAAATGATGGCAGTTGCAGTGCAGTTTTGTCTCAGCATCTCATTGTCAGTGTGCTTGTCAATTGTTTTAATAGATTTGAAAGGGAGCGTTTCTCAAACACCTGTAAAGTGGTTTCTAAGCGGTTTGTAAGTGTCTCAATGATGTTGTGAAATTGTATGTGAAGAAGAAGTACAAACAAATCATGTTTCTATTTCTTACAAGCCTCTATGCTAGAATTGCAGTTATAGAAAACCACTAGCAACAAAAAAAAAAACACATTGTGTTTTTTTGGTGTTCTATAAACATTTATAACTGCCTGCCATAATCACATTCAAAACACTATTGGATGCCCCCAGCAGTTAAAATACAGCTTATGATAAATGCACCGCAAATCAACTGTCTATATAAACAAGTCCTAACATATTCCAAGCTCTTTTCAGAACTACAGAACTCTTTCCTAACCTATGAAGAAGAGGGCAATAGCAATGCTTATCCATACACAGTATGGTTTAAAGGAAATATATTCTTACATAGTTATGGAGGCTGCCATTGTTGATCTTTCCTTTTGAAAACCTGAATTCTGTGGTTGTCATGATATTCTAAAGGCTTTATTGCCATCTCAGTTACTAAGTCTTAACAAGTATGTAGGTGCAGTATCTTAATCGAGAGTTCTGACTTGTGTTTGCTGCATATGATTTGTGATACAAAAAGAATTAAAACCATTGGTTCAGAATGAGTTCCAGGCAAATATGATTTTCAAAAGAAGGTTAGCAATGTCAGCTCTTGTATTTGCTTGACAACATTTTTCTTTCAATGACACATAAAGATATTTCTGGAACACACTACAGAGCACAACGAGATGAAACAGCAGCTGAAAACGAAATATAAACTTGTAAACATCACTGATTACCATACTATAAAATATTTTGTATCCATCAATCATTGTAATAGCTGTCATATACCTTGATGGGTGACTGGCATAGAGAAGAAACTTCTTAAACTGTTCTACTGGACTGCAGTGGCCCATAAATCAAATACGGGGCACTGAGAAAGCAGAGAGGTAGGAGTGCCAGTATTGTGTGCTGGATGGACAGAGGACATAAAAGCCAAGTAAGACCTGGTCAGATGAGTTTTCAGATGAGTAAAAGAAATAAGAAAGTAAAATTGCCATAAAGCAAAACAGTATTAGTAACTGGAAATATGTAGGATGTACCAAAGTGGCATATAATAAAGGCAGAGAAAGGCCAAAATTAAAGCAAACTGGATAAAAAGAAAAGTCCGAGTGAACCAAAGTAATTACCAGAAGCATAATCAAAGTAAAATACATTTTAGATTAGGTTCAAATAAATCAATGCACAGGACAGGTACAATTAGACTAAAGTAGAAATACAAATAATAATTTTTGGACAGCTTGACTAAGTTGTTGCAATGTTGCTGGTGCCAAGCCAGTTCTCTGAAAATCACTTTACAGACATTCTTCATATCATCACAGAAGGTCTGCCTAGAAATCTGTTTTCTGCTCTCAATGTCCAGCCATCCTACACAGCAATCCAATATTTTTACAGTTTAAACTAAAACCAGTAGTTTCTGTGCCTTCCACATTTGACATTTAAAGTTTTGTCCCAGTATTAATTACCTTCTGATTGGATTTGGATCCAGTATGTTCTGGGGAGCTCAGAAAGATCATGCAAAGATGGTCAGAGGCATGAGGAAGCACTAACTGCACCACAACCTAACCACCAGTCTGATCATAGACTAGTAATGTATGAACACAGTTTGAATTAAATGTTTGAGGATTATTTACCCCACAGTGGCTGCAACTACAGAGGTCAGTAAGGAGTTTATTCATTTTATTTGACTGTTGTTTATAATTCTGGATAGGGTACAGAAGCCATTGTTAGGCTTTCATATATAAAAATTTATATGTGTCTTTTTTTGTACATCTCTGCAATACATGTATATTTTTTTTCCTATTTCTTTAAGTTAGCTTCAAATACAAAAATATTACTGTAATGTGCTGAAATATAGTGTGCTCATATCTTTCTCCTTGAAATGACAACAGTGTTTTTTTAGCCCTGAATTTCAATACAGTGTTGTCAGCCCTGCATCTTCTTGCCTCACATGAAGTACAAAGAACACTCATCTCTAGCTCCTTTACGCCTTCTAATTTTCAAAACCCCTCAAGGGGCAAAGAGAGAGGGTACTGGAATTTATCAGCCTATCTAGTTATCAGGAAAACTTAACAGATATTACTATGCATATAAATACATATAACAAAGGGAAATACGTACATTTCATTATAAGTGCCATTATAATCAGTACAAATATAGAATACATACCTCTACAGTTAACCACTTTAAACCTTGATTGCCATGTAGCTGCTAAGTTTGAGCATCCAGATAGAAATTATATTTCTTCCTCAAACACTATATATTCTTTAGAAAAGGGTTAACAAGTAATAGTCTCATTACTAAATGTCAGTCAGACAGTATAGACTACTTACAACCTCAGACCATCAAAAAACCCTGACCATCTTTAAACCAGTTTCTTCTCCATTTAAAATTCTCCATGTTATTATTTTTTTATCCAGTATATATATATATATATATATATATATATATATATATATATATATATATTTATTTATAGCGCCAGCATATCACGCAGCGTTTTACAAAGTCCATAGTCATGTCACTAGTTGTCCCTCAAATGGGCTCACAATCTAATGTCCTCATTTGTCAGACAGCTTCTGTGCTTCATGAATCCATGATTACGTTCATATATGATAATATCTTAACACATCTAGAACATATTTATACATACAATCACCTTCAGATTTCTAAATTTCTAAATAAATTGAACCTCATCTTGCAGGTATGTTAACGTTGATCCTTTCAATGTACAGAGATTAAATTTGTTTTGTACATTTTCATTGGTAGCAAGCCAGTCATAAATGAGTCTGTATAAATCAGAAATGATGGCTTCGAAATAACTGAGCTCAGCTCTTTGAGGACTCACAGAGGTAAGCCATATGTTGCAGGTGTTTCATTCACGTTTAGAATGTCTAATTGTTTCTGGACTATATCAGTGTTAAGCCACTGTGGTGCATTTGAAATTGTGTCAACACCATCTTCATATTGTGTACCAGCTTGACAATGTTCCTTTGTATACACAGAGCTAAAGACAACATTTGAAAGGATTGCTTTCTCTTTTTGTCCAGAGACAATTCTGAGTTATTTTTTAAAGGGTTTGCATACAAAAAAGGACTTTGAACTTGAATGTCAGAGAGGGAAAAAAAATCTAAACAATTTAATGCAGGTATGTGTTCATCAAAATGTACTGTTTTCTTTGAGACAGAGATAACAAAAGAAAGCAAACATCAGCTCACAATAATTATTTTCTGCATCAGCATCCTGCAGCAAAGATGAGATATAGTGGACAGAAGGCGTACAAGAACAAGAGGGAAAGAATAAAAAAGGAAACAAAAACAATGAACATTAACATGCAGTATTAAGCAAAAAAGTAATGTAACTTCTATCTTGTGTGTGACATTCTTACTAGCAGTTTTTAGAAAAAAAAAGAACAAGTACCAACATAGTGCCCCAGGGTAAAACTAGGTAATACCTTTTTAGTGTTGGTGTTCGAATTCAGATTGTCCCTATATTGGACCCGAAAATGACAGTTTGAAATTGGACAGACCCGACCTGAAAAACATGGAATTCGACTTTCCGAATTGGTGTTTAAAATAAGTTGGAAAAAAAAAGGCGAACTCCAGATGAACTCTCAATAGAGTTTCTCCATTGAGAGTTCATCTGAGTTCAGTTCCCAAGGTCACGGGGCTGTACTTATCAGAATGATTGCAGCTCTGAGAATCCACTCAGAATAATTGCAGCCCTGAGAATCCACTGTGATCCCGGGGCACTAGAGGTTAATTAGCCTCTAGTGCCCGGAGATCGCAAACAGGTGGATTCCCTTGCAGCCCTGGATGATTCCTAGGGCTGCAAGGGAATCTTCCTGTTTGCAAACCCAGGACCAACGGCTTATTAACCTCTAGTGCCCCGGGAAGGCTAGTTCAGTTCCCACGGTCATCGGGCTGATAAGTACAGCCCAGTGACCCTGGTAACTTTGCGGTCAGATAGATTCTCTATCCAAGAACACTGTGTTCTTGGATAGAGAATCTCTATCCAAGAACACATACTACAGTTACACTAGGGCTGCAAAAGCTTTTGCAGTTCTACACAGTCCTGAAAAAAACAACCCCCCCCTCCCCATAGACTTTAATGATGTTCGATTTCGGTCACCGGAAAAATATTGGACTATTCGATCGAATAGCTGCCGAATCGAACACTCAGCTGTTCGACCAACACTATCCCTATGCACTCAAGAGTATTTCCAAACTTAGGAACCCATAATGAATATTCCTGGGGTGTGAGGGATAGGGTTAGTCCTGGTGTTGACAGCCACTGGGACCACAGTCACTTACTTTTATTAGGGTAAACTCTGTGAAAAATTTTTTCCCAAGTAAAATTTTACCAGTCTGCCTTGGTTAGAATCATGATATACCTTTTGAGCTATTATTTTCCTAGCCAAAGAAAATGTCAGGGAATAGGAGTAAGATATTTATCTGGGTCTATTTCTTTCATTTTAAGCAATTGCTTTGCTTGCATGTTTGTTGTTTGTAAATCCATACTTAGACCATGTGGAGAGAGAAGTGAATAATGACTCCTACTTGGAACGGTCTAAGGTTCTTAGTAGAGGCAACCTTTGTGCATGTGCATATATGTGTGTTCCCCAATTAGCTTAGTTTGTTAGTAGATCTTTTTTTCCATTCTTTTTTCTTGTCTACCCCCATATTTGTGCAAGTAACTTTTCCCTTTCTGTATATATCACAAAATACCATGGAAAAATCATCGCAAATTTCCAAATATAGAAGTACAGATGAACAATCTACATGAGTTTCCAATGACAATTACTACATTTCAAAAATATTTTTACCATAGATAAACAAAATAAACTTCACTCCTGCTTTGAGTTCAACCAAACCCAAATTGAACACTGCAAACTCTTAAAAACAAAAATACTAATGCTAATAGGAATACTTTATTACCAATGAAAGTGAATTTTAAAAATGTGTCTGTCTACACAACCTTCTAAGCTTCAAAACAATGGATATCAGAGGATTCAATTGAAACAATATTTTGTAATCGTTTCCAGTGGCAGATGAATGAATGAGTGCTGTACACACAGCACTGTTCTATTCTGCGAGTGAATAAGTGAGCAGCACCATACTGTGCTCTCCTCTATTTGAGTGAACAGTGTTCATTCCTGATCTGCCATGGCTGATTTATGAATGGCGTGGTGGAACCACGGTACACATGTCATGAAGACTAGCACAAGCATTTATCTTAGGCGACAATTATCTGATTCTCAGCAGTTGAAGGTCATCATTTAGGCTTCAAACTTGCATAGTGCTTATATCATATAACAATTTTGACTTCAATTCAGCAATTAGGATAAAATATGATGTGCAGTTATCTCTGTAAATGTATTAGTTTATTTATTTTAGCACTCCAAACATTTTTTCATTGCAAATTTAGCCTAGAGCAGTTTCACATGGTTTATCATTTATGATCTCTGGATTATCATTTACTTAAATAATAACGGGTGTGTCTATTCTACAAATAGTATGAATAACTGAGTGCATCTCAAAACTTAGATTACCATAAAAATATTTAGATTTTAAATACAAAAAATATACATACAAGACATTTATCCTATTTATATACAAAGTATTTTCAGTTATTGAAAAGAATGTAATGTCTAAGGCTAAGTTCAGACGTGCATTGGGAACAAGTGAACAAGTTTGTTTGCATGCTTCACTGCGCTGTTTTTTATAGAACCAGAGCTGCCCTAGTAATATTATTATTATTATTAATATTAATAAACAGGATTTATATAGCGCCAACATATTACGCAGCGCTGTACATTAAACAGGGGTTTGTAAATGATAGACAGATACAGACATTGACACAGGAGGAGGAGAGGACCCTGCCCTGAAGAGCTTACAATCTAGTAGGTGGGGGAATTTCACACACAATAGGATGGGAGATATGTAGTGGTGGGAAGTAGTGACAGTTTCAAAAGACAGAAGAAGACGGGTAGGTATGTTTGAAAAAATGGGTTTTGAGTGCTATTTTAAATGAGCCCTGTTGGGCTGCCAAAGGTGAGATGTTACATGTAGAGCCTCATCTAAGGCTGTGGTTAAGTAGCATGAGTAAGCAATAACAACACCACAACTTCAATGCCAGTCTGATCATAGCCTATACTCTTTC
Source organism: Pyxicephalus adspersus (assembly GCF_032062135.1). NCBI lineage: Eukaryota > Metazoa > Chordata > Amphibia > Anura > Pyxicephalidae > Pyxicephalus > Pyxicephalus adspersus. Next base: position 144,233,254 of record NC_092858.1, read on the forward strand.
TGATCTGGCCAAAGCTAAAACACCATTTTTTATTTGATATACACTTACTAAACAAAAAACACATTAGAGTTGTGTTTAATAATAAGCCAATGAAGCCAAACATTTTACAAGCTGATATAACTCAAGTGTGTCATTTAACAAAATGTTTAGTTAATTCTAAGAAAAAAATGAGCATATTGTGAATATCATCCTTTATTTACTTTTTTCATTTTTTATACAAGTTAATCTTTTATCCTGTTAGTAGAAATCATCAGGTCACTCCTGGGTAATCTACCAACTATACAAAATGTGCGTCTCCTCCTATTATCTTTTGGCTACTTGTCCTTATCACAAATCATTCCAACAATTAGAAAGTTGGCATGAAGTTGTATTCTCACAGGGATGGAACCATGGGAAAGCATCAGGTCAGAAGCAGGAAACCTTGGCAGTTCCAGCTGGGGAAGTCTGTTGAAAACATACAAAATCTGCCAGATGGCTCCGGCACAGAGTGCAAAGGTGGTGGTGTACACAGCTCCTTGCAGCTGAGGAGCAGAATTATTTGCAGGCCGGCTTACCTGTCCCAAGAGCCAACCACCATCTGTTGTCCAAAGCTAATGCGGTTGCTTTACGCTCTTCTAGCCCAATGATTTCAGGCAATTTATTTATGGGCATCAGTCACCCAAATAAGAGTGATTCTAGTAATTAATCAAATAAACTTTAGCAAAACATGGGTCAACCCTGTAAGTTGGATGATGAAGCTATGTGTTTCCTATCTCACCGTTTTCTTCCCAGTATATTTAGCCTTTTATTTAACCCGCCAATAGAACAATTTTCAAAGCATATTTCCAGACAAACATCAATCCTGCTGCAGATGGACGTTTCTGTCTGCCAAGTGTTTGCTAGCTTTATTATTCAGAATTTGGAACACTTGTGACTTGCAGCAGAACCAGTTGGTTTGGCTGCTGCTTAGTAAATAAAGCTTGTGCAGATGCAGAAATGATATTGCCCCTAAAGTAGGCAACAGCCAAAAATATTACAGTAATTCCATTCATTTAATAGTGCGTTTTGAAAAATATTTTATATTTAATAAAGAGAGAAAGGGAGATAATACTGACAACTGCAAATAAAATCAACTGCAAAAGGGCCAGAGCAGGTGTCATGCACATCAATTCAGTACAGACTTGAACAAGTCAATATATTCAACCTGATTAAATAAAAGGCACACTATGTGTACCTACCTATGCTGACTGCATCAAGATAGTATCGACTCCAGTAATAGATCTAGGCAGTTATATTAATATATATATATATATATATATATATATAAATATAATTATGCTCCTAATATTTCGTATATGCACTAGAATTTTAGTTTTCCACTATGCCTAATGCCAGCACACTCAAAAGATCTGCAAGATATAAAACTTGTGGGTGGGTCACAGATAATAGCATGTTTCATTCTTGGTTTATTTCCACTCTAAAGTTTTTACAAAGTTTTTGAAGCTCAGAAAAGTTGCAGCAGAGCAAGTGACATCTTAGAGTGATCCTAAAGTGCTCAGGGGAAAATTGCCTAAAGGCCAGACAAGCCGAATGCCTTCAAAAATGTATATTGCTATGGTTATCTAGGGAGCCCAGTAACCTTTGTTTGTAACCGGATATTAATGTACCACTCCTCTGTGACTTAGAAACATTTAACTATAGATCCTAGTCCATCTTATTTATACATTTCATCCTATTCTGGTAAAAAGTATGAAAACTCTAACAATAAATGTCTCGTTTGGTCCTTTTGATCTGTTAAATTATACTATTAGAAGCTATTATTCTTTATTTGTTCGATATTGATTTGATAAGTTGAGAAAATACCTATCCATTCATGGCATAAATATTGTTGTTAGTTGATGACATAATGTGTTTTTTTACAGGGTTGTACACTCATCCCTGCTGTCTCTGAGAACTACTGAATCCTTCCTATTTGTGTTACAGATAGTGTTGGTGTTCGAATTTCGGTCATCCTTATATTTAACGCGAATATGGCCATTAAAATTCGGGGAGACACGACCTGAAAAACACGTGGTTAATAGACGCAAATTCGGCGCTCCCACAGTGCCTAGGGACCTCCCCCATAATAAGACTGCCCCAAAAAATGGCCAACAACATAAAAAAGCCTTCCTGATTTTTTTTCTTGCCTTGCATAGTGTTGTGCAGAGCTGTGGGAGTCTTGACATGTCTTTTTAAATGTATTTTTAGGCTGTAGAAGCTTTACACAGTCCTGATCAATAACCAGAATTTCCCCCCATTGACTATAAGGGTGTTCAATTCGACGTTCGATCACTCAAACAATATCTGCCTATTCGATCGAATAGCTGTGGAATCGAATAGTCGACCGACACTAGTTACAGAGAAAAGGTGAGTGGGAGGTGTTTTTACTCCAAATCAAGAGAGAAGTCTAGGTGACAATGCTGGTGATAGAAAGAACTCTGTGATCATTGTGAGTTTGTAAGTTTTATGAGTATTGTCACCCAAGAAAAAAAAGGAAAAAGAAAATAACGGAGCCACCTCATTTAAGGACTGATAAGCTTCCAAATAGACAATTTATTTTTTAAATGTAAATATCTACTGATATAACCGTTTGGGGTTATATAACTATAATTTAAATAATTGTAGTTTTCACATACACATTTGGGTAAGTATATTGGGCCTTGAATGATTTTTTAAAGTTTGACAATTAAAAAGATTGCTGGAAGATAGCTGGAAATTTTATTGTTGCATTTTTTTAGCACAATCCTGCATTTTTAGTTTAAAAATACATTAAAATTAATAATAATGCACAGACACTAAAATCTCAATTTTTAAAATATACAATATAAGCATTAGGTAGATACCAAACTTGTCAAGCTGAAAATAGTGTCTGTTTATAATTAACTTCATAAATACATTTACTGTCTGTTTGCAAATAATTAAACTCACCTCCCCTTGTTCCTCCTCACCAGCCACTTAACCTTGTCCTTTTCTGGCTTCGCTATCTTCAACCATCTTGACTGGGTAGGCCAGAATGACCTAACTTACAGGCATGTGCTTGGAAATGTATTTATTCCCAGCAGCCAAATATGCCAGAATTGTGCATGTGCAGGTCAGTGTACATTATATGCCAACAGGAAGGTAAGTTTGTTTTATTACGGAAGAGGCATTGCTTGTCACTTCTGCAATAAAAGACCTGTTTGTCCACAAATGTTCCCCTTTAAGTAATGGTCTTAGAATTATTCTCATTCTGGTGTATGTGGTTATATGTGACACTTGTGATTCCAGAAGAGCTTACAGCAGAGTTTTGCTGGATTTACTACAGGATGAAGAAATTGGGTATTTTATATCTCCTTTGTGCACCCTACTGACCATCCTGATGGGGTTTCTTCTGGCACAAGCATCTCCAGAGGGGCAGTAAATTCAGTCCAGGAATTTGGAAGGTGGGGGTTGCAAAGAAATTTCCGTTTTACAAGGTGACATGAAGTGCACAAGAAATTCACTGCAAAAGAATTAAAGGGGCACAAATGAAAGGTTGGTTATGTTACCTCTTGTATTTGATGAACATCTAAGTAATATTTTGCCAGATTACAAAAATCTAAAGAGAATACTCCTACATGTAAATTCCTGAATTAGTCTTTATGAAAAGAAAAATTGTATATTGTCTATTTTTCTAGCCACAGTATAGCCAAGCTGCTGGGCTTAGAAGAAATAGGTTGAACAATACTTGCCATTATTCAGCCAGAAAAACTAGCAACATCTAGCAGTTAAAAGAAATTACCGATGCAGCTCCGAAATGAGGGTGAGTATTGCACCAATGGCTGCTTTTTGTTTTTACATTTATTAGGCTACCTTTTTATTTTATTTTGCATAAAATTCTGCTGTAATATAAAAATGCAAAGAATAGAAATCTTAAAAAATAGAATGTACTAGAACATAGGAAGTCTCAAACTGAAGTAAATTACAGGACCCCAAGGGGTTAACATCTTGTTGACTGGGCTTCAGAAAGTGTAAGAAAATACATTTGGGGATTCCTTATTTTTAAAAATCTTCTGCTTAAATCAGGAATGGGCAAACTACGTCCCGTGGGCCAAATATAGCCCATTAGGCTTCTTAATCCGGCCCGTTCGGTGGTCCACGGCCAGAGCCATGGTCCGCGGACCATGTTCCTGATACAGATCACAGACTCAAGGAAGTGGGCGGGCTGTGTCATCATGACATCACTTTGAGTGACACCCATCTCGGCGCACCCACTATCAAACATTACCTCACGTTTTGTATAAAAAAGTTTGCCCACCCC
>NC_092858.1:144237799-144238794 GCF_032062135.1 Pyxicephalus adspersus
CAGCAGCAAAATAAAGTGCCATCACATCATGTATGAGGGCTAATAAATGAATTTCTGTTGTTTTACCACAAATATAGTAAGCTACCAAGAAGAAAGAAATACCCATTGTGTCAGGAAATAATTATGAACGTAACCATTTCATCATATGCAAGCAACGGTGTTTAGTGATAGTCAATGCTTTGTCAAAAGCAGTCTAAGAGTTTTTCCTGTGTAGGTTAAGTTATTGAATCTGCTTACATTAGTCGTTCTTTTCATATTGCCATTGGCTGAAAGGAAAGACACATGATCAAAAATAAGTCCTTTTTAAGGTGGCTCCACTTCTATGCCATGGTTATTTTTACAGTACAATACAACATGCAAATTACATGTTGTAGTGCTTCTCAATAAATTGCAGGTCTAGGTTTGTTTGCTTTCTATTAGGTTGATGTATATTGGTGGCCCATTCTAAATCTGCCTTATCACACATTAACACATGAAACACTGCATGAAACACCACCTACTACCTATTTACCTAACAGCATAACCGACATTTTGGGAAATCTGTGTGCCCAATAAATAGATTGTTTTCTTTATTTCCAGGCATGCCAATTTACTGTTTCCATCCTGTAGATGAAAGTAATCATTTAAAAAACACGTGGTTCTCACTATTTCTGGGCTGTGACTGGAAAAAGCTGATATGATAGGTTCACTTTACATATCGCATCAGCATTATAGCTGTAATAAAAAATTATGGACAAATACAGCAGTTTTGGATGGAAGGGGGGAAAATTTAATACAATTCTCTACTGTGTTATTAAAAAATGCATTTGGAAAATAATTTGTACTATAAGCCTTACATATTCATGTTTTGCTACCTGCTAGGGGACGTATTATTTTATGTAATAGTTTTTCCATGTCATCTATATTAGTTCACACTCCAGCACTCCATCTACCTAATACTGGTCCAGCCACTCCGTCAAATTTCAGAACCCATTGTGGTCCCTGAGTCAAAAAGT
>NC_092858.1:144238942-144252542 GCF_032062135.1 Pyxicephalus adspersus
TTTTTAAATGATTTTGTGTTTCAAACTTTATTATACTCATACTATTATATTATACTGTAAAATACATTTTCATGAAAAACAATGTACCGCTTTTAGACATATAACACCGGAAAGAAATGAACCGCTAGGGAGGTAATGCTTACAATGAGTCTTTTTTAAAATATCAGCATTAGCATTAGTTTTAGCTCGATCACGCTTCTGTAATTTAATTTCTTCATATTTTTTTATTATCAATAGTGGTATAAATTTTTGAAAAAAATGAGTTTTCCAGCCCCTCTTAGGGTTCTTGGCATGCCGGCCTCAGACAGGAGTCATATCACAGCTGTTTTCCATGTTTGGTTTTGTTGTAGGCGCACCCATTTTCTCCTATATCTTGATGGATTAACAAAACAATTGCTTTTGACTAAGATGGATCTAGGCTGTAAACATTTGCCAGGAAGAAAAAAGTGCTGATTTATGTAATCTCACATGCAGAATTAAATTCAAAATAATGTCTTCATCTTTACAATATTATATCACCGTGTTGTGCTTTTCAGTGCCAAAATAAAAGGTATAAAGAGCTAGAAAATTGTAAGTAAATTGAGTTGGTGTGAAGAACAGTTCATGTATCCCAAAGCGCATTGTCTATGCATTTATGCTGCATGGGAAGGCAGGTTATTGATTAAACAAGAAGTGATGTATCACTGGCAAAACCTATAGTTTTCTCTTTCTTTTCTTTGCATCACAGACAGATCAGGATATAAAAAAACTCCAAAAAACAAGTTTTTCTGCTCTACAGGATAGATCATAATTTCTAAACAAGTATTTACATTCTTCGCAAACAAGCTCTGAAGAATAAACCTGTGTAAATATATGTTCTTCAGAAATGTTTTTATTGTCAAGTGTTCTTTTACATAATAGTTAAACATAACATTAAGTTATTGTAAGCATTGTGAAGTATAATTCCTGGGTACATGAAGCCCAGTTGAATTTTCAAATAATTTATTTTCTTTTTGTATTTATGTGCCTTTATATGCTATGATTTGGAACACATAACATAAAATAAAAAAATCCTTAGTGAAAATGCTTCATTCTGTCCTCCAACTTCTGCTCTCACTCTATGCAAGCATAGGGAAAACTACCAATCTAACAAATGTCCTCCCCCTCTGGGGTACAATGAACAGCATAGTCAGACTCTTTTGACTTTTGTTTTTACACATTTCGCTTCTGATCATGACAGGTGTGTTTGAGAGGCTACCACAGGTTTATGTCTGCAATAATACAGGAAACATTTTCTCAATAATACATGCAGCACTTCCAAAATAAAAAAAAAGTAATCTAAATAGGCCAGTCGCATAAATGGCAACTGCAAATGTGCTTTGGAGATCTATACTATATTGGAGAGCCAGGAGTCTGTGATTGGAGAGAGATAAGTGGAAGGCTAATGCAACTGGTTGGTGGAAGGCTAAACAAGGCAGGACAGGGTTAATTGTTTTGGTGCAGTTAAGTCAGGGTGAAGTAAAAGCAGAGATAGGTGGATAAGGTAAACAGTGGGTGGGAAAAGAAGTGATATAGGTAGTTGGGGGTGTGGGGGTGAGGCAGAGTTTGGTCAGCAAGGAAGAAGATTCTCCCCCTCCCCCATAAAAGTTTTGTGTTTTAATGCTTAGATATGGAATGGGTCTGTTGGCGGTAAGGTGAAGGACGGTTTCAGATCCTTGAGGTGTGCAGAGAAGGTGAAGGAGTAGTGTGGAGAGTCATCTATGGTATAGGGCCTACTAAATGGTTATTTGTCAGTGGGTGTTTACTTGTTAAGGGATTGTATGCATAGTTGATATTGTTCCAGAGGCAGTGTATTGGCTGGTAAGCAGGGGTAAGTGGGAGTGGAAAAGAAAAATTCTGATTGGTGCGGGAAATGTCGAGAAGGTAAGGTGTGGGGGTTCTTCTGTTGGAGGGTGGGGGCGGAGATCCAAATTACCTGGTCATGGAGAGCCAGGAGTCTGTCATTGGAGAGAGATAAGTGTAAGGCTAATGCAACTGGTTGGTGGAAGGCTAAACAAGGCAGGACAGGGTTAATTGTTTTGGTGCAGTTAAGTCAGGGTGAAGTGAAAGCAGAGATAGGTTGATAAGGTAAACAGTGGGTGGGAAAAGAAGTGATATAGGTAGTTGGGGGTTTGGGGGTGAGGCAGAGTTTGGTCAGCAAGGAAGAAGATTCTCCCCCTCCCCCATAGAAGTTATAGTTGTGTTTTAATGCTTAGATATAGAATGGGTCTGTTGGCGGTAAGGTGATGGGCGGTTTCAGGTCCTTGAGGTGTGCAGAGAAGGTGAAGGAGTAGTGTGGAGAGCCATCTATGGTATAGGGCCTACTAAATGGTTATTTGTCAGTGGGTGTTTACTTGTTAAGGGATTGTATGCATAGTTGATATTGTTCCAGAGGCAGTGGGCTGGCACCTGGGAGCCTGATTTATCAACGAGAAAAATGGTGGTGAAGGTGTTAATGTCTTCGAGGGCCTGCAATCGTAGGGGAGTTAGGTTGTTGGAGTGATGGTATAATGCTGTTATAATATTGTTGCACAAATGTAATGGTATATTGTTTTAAGTGATGATAATATATGAAAATGTTTTAAGAAAGTTTGTAATAAACGACCAAAGAACGTGATTTGCACCATACTCACGGGTGCCATCTTTGTGGTAAAGCGGTTTTGTTACAAGCATTTTGTTACGTAGGGATCTGACTGTCTGCTGTCATGTAATAAATAAAAATAAACAAAAAGACTTGTAAAAAAACCCAATGATATAGGTTTTCTTTCCCTGCTTCCCTAATAAAGTCCATAGGCTAAAGGAGGGTCAAGAAAATGACCCACAATTTATCTCACACAGAATCAAGCTGGTATTATACTGAATTTATTATGCATATGATCTAAGCATCTGTAAACCCTGCACAAACCACCTACTGTTCCCCTACTGTGTCAACATTGGGGCCTGGCACCAGTGCCACTGCAGCAGCATAGACAGTTCTGAAAGATTGCTCATTATGTAATAATTTGTCTCTGTATCGAAACCAAAATCACTCAGCTCTGTCAAACCCCATGTCTGTGGAGTGGAGGGTAGGAAAGAAATTTGGGTACTCCCAAGATGTCTCATTAAAGAGAATTTCTCATCCTCTGGTTGGTCCCCTTGTGATAACAAAAACGTTCAGTGTAAAAAACAAAACAAAAAAAACAGCACCTATCACCATTCTATGCACACTTATAAATGCAAACTTATGTAGCAATGTTAACATGTCAACAATAAGCAAAAAATTATTATTAGGCTTCATAGTGAGAATAAGAGCTAAAATTCAATAGAAATTATTGAGAGTTAAATCTAGACTGAAAAATACTGAAAATATCTCCAACTGATAATTTTAAGTTTTTTTCCCATCTCACAGCCATCCAAAATTTTGAACATTGACAGTATCTATATACTTGACAAAGTCCCATGTTTTACATTTTTTAAAGAGAAAAAAATTATTTGTGTACACTAAAATATATTTTTGTGCATTTTATAAAAAATATAGATATAGATATAAAAAACAGTTGTGCAAATATTGTGCAACATAAAAATGTCCAACCAACCCAAAATGCATATTTTAACACGTGTATAAAAAATTGTAAAAAAAAAAGCTCCGGCAGGGAAATGGTTAAATATCAGGTAAAATGACAGGGAAATGATCTAGAGTGGAATATTTTTCGCGTATGTAATTAGTAACAAGTAATGGATATACCCAACATCACATCAGATTTTATTATGAATTGCTGTCAGCATGTTACAATAGCGTAAGGAAGAGCTATACAGGATTACATTTTTTAATGAAAATCACAGAATGCTAATTCTTCTTGGGCAGGTGGCCACTCATCTCATTGTGAAGGTCATTGGATTTGATATCCTTCTATTTCAGGGGAAGAATCTTCTCATCTGAAATAATCACAATCTCACATGAAAAGGTCTGGCTTTGGCTAATTTACAATAAATATTTTCTGGAGTACATCATTCACCCACAGAATTTAATGACAGACAGTGGGGAAATCAATATATACTGGAACATAATTTGATCTGATATTTGGATCATTAATGAAGCATGAACTAAAAAAAAAACATAAAGAAAACTGAAGTATCTAAAAATGTTAATTTGACCTTTGCCAGATTTTATTATTATTATTTATTATTAGCCAGTATTTATATAATGGCAATATATCACTAACCGTCCCTCAAAGAGGCTCACAATCTAATGTTATAGTCATATATCATTAACATAGTCGACTGACAAATTTTTGAGGGAAGGCCGATCAACCTAACTGCATGTTTTTTTAGGATATACTTACAATTGTTTTTATTTTATTAAACAGGCTGTAAATGATTCTTGTGTTATTTCTCATGGAAAGTTAGGCCATTGGGCTACAGTGTATAGGTCATGTAAGCAAGTGTCCTTGGTGTCTTCAGCAGAACTGAAGTGTGATCTTGTAGAATCAATGACATGGCATCCTGGGACCAGTGTAATAGCAATGAATGAAATAGAGATAAATATCACATTCCATTTGTTAAAGCTATAGTATAGTGAACTATTTTTAAACTTTTAACAATGTGGTTTTTCTTTTGTGTTAGTAACTTTAAAAGCATAGGTCCTGACTATTGTTGCTATCTAAAAATAAATCTTTGAAATGAATAAATATGTTTTTACTGCTTAAAATGTATATGTTAACCAAATGTTTATGTATAGGTTTGGTTTGGATAGTAGTGAAGGTTAAAGACCCTTGTCTACTTTTTGCTGTTTTCTAGTCTGATAGATTTCATTTTACTTCCCATTCCAGAAACACAAAAGGAATTAAAATGTAATCACTTTAAAGTGAGGGGAAATTACCTCCCAGGCTCCTGTCCCCATAAGAGCATTTCCTCACTCCTCCTGTTTCTGTAAAAATGAAGAATTCCCAACCAATTTCTGTACAGAATTGAACAATCACTGTTACAAATATAGAGGGTGAATCTTCTCACAACTAGACACTCTCTTACTCTAAAAAAAAGTATTATCCAAAAAAACAAAAACAAAAAAAAAAACATTGGGGCTTTATTTTATATTATTTATTTATTATTTTAGTAATAGGTTGATGTTCACTTTGTAAATGTTTTTGTTAGTTTTTAAGAGTTAAAATAAATGTAGTACCGATTGCAGCTGGTGACATATCTCAATTTTAAAATTTAAAGCACAATTTTAAAGCTATTTACGAATTAATGAGCTTGCACACTGAATTATTTCTAATTTCCCCTCCACTCTGAATAAGGTTTGTGGGATGGTCAATCAGGTGTTAAAATGTGACGCTGATAAAAAAGTGTCGGTTTTAGGCAGCACGGTGGCTCAGAGGTTAGCACAGTATCCGCATGTTTGCAGGTTCTCCCTGTGTTTGCCTGGGATTCCTCCAGGTACTCCAGTTTCCTCCCACATTTTAAAAACATGTAGTTAGGTTAATTGGCTTCCCATCAAAAATTACCTGAGGCTGCATGAAGGACATATGTCTATAGTAGGGACATTGGATTGTGAGCTCCTTTGAGGGACAGCTAGTGAGATGACAATGGACTTGTACAGTGCTGTGTAATATGTCAGCGCTTTATAAATACTGTGTAATAATAATAGATGTCACACTAAAATTCTCCTTTGCATTGTCAAAGAAGCAATGGGCTTAATTTAATAAAGCTCCCCAAGGCAAGGAAAGGATACACTTTCATCAGTTAAGCTGGGTGATTCAGCAAACTTGGAATGGATTTCCTATTTGTTACCAAATGTTTTAAAATCTGCACCAAATCCATTCCAGATTTGCTGGATTACCCAGCTTCACTGACTAAAGTGTATCTTCTCCAGTCTTGGAGAGCTTTAACCCCCCTAGCGGTATTCCTGAGTGTAACTTGGGGTAGATTGGTAATCCCAAATCACACTCAGGGTTCGCTAAAAACTGTAGAAATGTTTCCGGGGTTTCCCGGTGACGTCTGTGCATGCGTTAGTGCGGGCGGGAGGAGCGGCGGGAAATTCAAATAATTTTGTATTGTTTTGGATTCAATACAAAATACAAAATAGCTGTATTGAGTGCAATACAAAGAAATCTTTATATAATATATATAATTATATATTTTATATTATATATATATTATATAACCAATATATAATAAAATATATTTTACATGCTACTATACAGTTATATTACAGGTTTTTTTTAAAAAAATTTAACAGATTTTTGTGTTTTTTCATTAAAAGTTTATTATTAAATATTGCACATTTTTCAGTGAGTTATGCCTAAGAATTATAGTCTACAATGTAAATAATTAATAATAATAATAATAATAATAATAATAATTAATAACAGGTGTGATTAACAGAAAGAGCAACTGTCTGACCACAGAATGGTAAAAACGAAAAACTATTTGGCATGTGAGGATAGCCAAGTACAGATACACAGGTTTTATTATATGAAACATTAAGTACTAAAAGTAATGATTATGATTAGCAAAATTAGCATGATGATGTGCTAAAATTTGGGTTTAGGTGTCCCTTAATGTAACTAAAGTTGACATTTTGGTGGGTGAACTGTTATCATAATGGTCACAGCATACTTGCACATTATGCAAACTCATCCCCCAAAATGCCCACTCGCATCAATGCAGTGACTGTTCTACCTTGTCACACTTAGCAATCTTTACTGTGCACTTAGTTATTGCATGGTGAATTCTTGATACTCAACAGACCACCAAAGACAGAGCATTCTAACGCTGGCACCTTCTACCATTTCTATACTGTAGCACAATAATGGCTATGTCATATGGTGGAGGTCTGGACAATTGCACAGTCATTTCTATCGATACTTTCTCTGTACTTAACATAACCTTATTTTTTCCATAATTGAGGGGTAACGCATTTCAATAGAGTATATAGGCTATACGCTTTCTCTTCATGTACATAGTATGTAGCAAAGTGCTAAGCAGAAATGACCCAACTTATACAAGGAATGCTAACAGGTACATTTCTTGGGCATAACAGCCAATCAATAAACTTTTTTCTATTTTCAGACATGGGCTTCAAAAATGGCATCGAAAGTCCCCCTATGGGCATCAAGAAATGTTCACATTGTGAACTGTTAATAAAATAAGCCCACCAAAAAACAATTTGTTTTTGACCACAATTTACAATTTCAACTACATCAAAACTTTTTTTAGTTGAGAAACTAGGTTCAATACGTTTTTTTTCTGTTTCTTTTTATATAGTTAGGAAATTATCAGAAATCTAACAAATTTCAGTTGTTAAGTTCCAAGGAAGTCAATTAAGGATATCAGGTAGTCTAGACAATTGTGGATAATTTAATTGTACATAATTACATGCATATGTAGGTAATTATGAACTGCCAATTTACAGAACATTAATGGCCTTGTATTTTTTTTATAAAGTTAGTGAATTTTAGCTGAGCAAATAAAAAAAGTTATTAGAAAATTCTTAGCTTAAATGATAAATAATCTATGCATTTTAAAGCTGTTGAAACACACTGTAAAAATACCTCCTTTGTACATATTTATAGTATCAACAAACATTAATAAATCAAAGAAAAGAATAAGTCATAAGTCTACTTGAACCTAGATCCACTTAATCAGGAAATAAAGACATTGGGTCTGATTTATTAAAGCTCTTTCATCAGTGAAGCTGGGTGATCCATCAAACCTGGAACGGATCTGGTCCAGGATTCAAAATACTTGCTAACTTCTCAAGTATTGGAAAGCTTTAAAAAATCAGACCCACTGTCCTGGTCAGTTTGGTTTGGAGCAACCTGAGCTGTGCATGATGCTTAGTTTAAACTTGTACTCTAACTTGTGTTACCAATGAAAGTACCTTGGGGTATGACTGTGTGCCATCTCTATGTCCATACCGGGTTTCATGAGTTAAGCTACGTACACACTTCCAATTATTATCGTTGGAAAACGAACGACGAACGATCCTGCACGATATATACGAACGATCGTATAGCCCCGTTCCTGCACATAGAGATAACGACACGATCGTTCGTAGATATTGTACACACAATAGATACGATCGTTTGAGCGATAGAGGAACTATGTGCACGACAGGAAAGTGAACGAACGTTCGTTCAATACGCATGCCCAGCCCATGGACGATCAACGAACGACCGTACACACGAACGATGTTCAACGATCGTCGTCCAATCCGATCCGCCGGTCCGGTCGTTCGTTTCCAACGAGTTTCCTCATTCGTCGGCGTCGTTGGTTACTTTTTTACGAACGATTTTTTGCCCAATCGATCGTTCGTCGTTCGATTGGAACGATAAAAATTGGAAGTGTGTACGCACCTTTACTTCCAAGTTAGGGCCATATAGTTATGGGACAGTGACAAGAGGGTCTATTCAAATCTGGAAGCCCCAATTAGTTTGAGGACTTGCAGATAACTATAACAATAGCATGTTTGATGGTTTTGCAATAACCTGTAGACATCAAAGAGCAACAGGGCCCATAAAAAAGAAGAGACGAGATAGAGAAGAGATTAAAGATTGAAGAAAAGGGGACTTGTGATGTATATTTTACTATATTACGCATGAATAATTTCTTTAAGGTTACCAGGTTTCAAAATCTATCAAATCCATCCGAGTCTATAAAGGAAAATAAAGGAAATGGATATTGCACCATATATAAATCATTTTTTTGAAGTTTTTTTTTTACTACTTTTTAAAGAAATGAAACAGGCACAATTATAAAAACTGACATACAGTACAGATAGTATTGCATAAGATAACAAATAAAAGAATGTTAGAATGGTCAAATGTTTCCATTTCGCTATTTCCTTTGTTACAAAGACTTCCACAAAACTGCAATAATAATAGTTGTGCTCATTAACAAAGACTCTTTCTTTGTATATGAAAATGTTGGAGGAGTCCACCTCTTGGACCGGAATATAATAATTATAATTTTGTTGGAATGTAAACCACTTTTTTTCAGACTTTATTGACACAAAACATGAATTTTGCAAAAAGAACAATAATACATGAACAATAATTGAATGAAATTGCAGGAATAGGTAATAGAATATAATGAAAATAATGATTAGGAATGCTAACACTCACATATGGTAAAAAGGCATTTATTGTAAACATTTAGTGGCCTGCATTTCCTCCACTCTAGTAAATAAGAAAAAACACAGAGGGTTCGTATAGTATCGTGACATACAGCAAACACTTTATCTTCAACAGATCATGGAATTATACATTGTCATCAAAATGTGTCCCTGTAGCCTCTAGACATTAATCACCTTGCAAAAATAAATGCAATATTGAAACAACAAAAAGAAGTTATCGCATACATGAACCAGTAAGTATCTGACGTGTTTCGCGAAGTAAAGGCTTCCTTAACTCTACTTTAATTTTCATTTATGGAACAACTATTTTCTTCACTAGGGTCAGGTTGCAACAGGCCCATCTGGTTCCCTTCAGCAATTATTTTGCTCAAGTGATATGCAATCACTGTCTTGAGTCCAAAATATGGTTAAAGTTAGCATCTCAGCACATAATCAGCAGTGGATGTATAAAGTACACATTAACATGAGCACAAGCAAAGGCTGCTTACACTATCCAGTTCAGAATATTATTTTCCATTATTAGTTCATTTTATCTATTTTTAGTGCACACACACACTACAAAAAGGTAGAGGTAACGAGCAACTGGTCATGCGCAGAAAGAGCTTTTTCTTCAATGGGGAAAAAGAAAATGCTGATCTCAGGTATGTGTAGTGAGATCATCACTCTTTGTTTCCCCATCCACCGCTGGCTATGTCACCTGATATTGCACCTGTGCAGTGCGAGATCTGGTGACGTAGGCAGAAGGTGGAAGAAGGACAAGGAATATGGCGGCATTCAGCACTTCCTCCACCCTGGGAATTGGGAAGAGTTTTTGACTAAGTGGAATATGATTCAGAAAACCTCCATAGGGAATGACGGATCTGTGAATGTAAAGCTAAAGTTGAAAGTGAGTTTTTATTTTTTTTTTGTTTACTTCTGTTTTAGGGATATTTTAAGTAAGCTAGCATGTGTAATGACAGTTTAGGCTGGTAAAAAATGAATATATAGGGCCTGATTTTCTAAAGCTCTCCAAGGTTGTAGAAGATACACTTTCCTAAGTGAACTTTGGTGATCCAACAAATCTGGAATGGATTTCTTAAAAGTCATTTGCTATTTGTTAGCAAATATTTTCAATCCTGGACCAGATTCATTCCAGATTTGCTGGATCACCCAGCTTCTGATGAAAGTGTATCTTCTCCAGCCTTGACAAGCTTTATTAAAACAGGCCCATAGTGTTGAGAAATAATGGATAATGGAAGTAGCAAAATCTAAGCACATCAGTTGTTAACTGCAAATCTGTGAAACTAAATTCTAATCTCTTTCTTTAACTTGCACAGTTTCCTCCTCTGCCTTAAATGCATTTACTTCTCTTTGGGCTTCTCACTGGGTACATTGGAAGTTGTTAAGTGAGATACTGTAGAGTTCATCTCATTTTCTGACTGGAGGACTTCAAGTATTTCCCCCTACAGCCGTATTGCCCTAGTACAGCTCTTTAATTAAATTTCAATTATTGCTTGGCATACCATATAGGCATTACCCAGGGCAGTCTGCATGGGAATGCCCACTACAGGCTTACATTCACCCACTATGTGATATTTATATAACTCCTGAGAACCTGCTGATTGCTTTAACCAATTACTAAAGCAGGATACTGTGATGTATTCAATAAACAATCTATATCACCCTGTCATTTCCCAGCACCCATGATCTACATGCATTGCTAACAATATTATGAAGATAAAATATCCAGATCTAAAATATTGTATGTAATAAAACGGTCTTATTTAAACATTTCATTACCATGGTAATGAGGAGACAAGGAGAACCGGTAAAAACACAACATAAGCAGATAACCTGCAGATTTAAAGACAAAATCCCTGGTAGATACAAGAAATACCATTTATTGCATAAAATACTAATCAATGAATAATATATTGATAACAAAATTTTAATAATTAATTGTCACCACCAACTACAAATAAAGCTTTGCTGTGGCCACCTTTAAATAAATATTTCTTATAAAAAATCAAACAAGAGAAAAATGTGCTATTGAGCTGTCGCTTATGTTTATAATAAGTCAATTGTTTCCTCATGATGATGTATATTCATCAACCTTATGTTGGGAAGAAAACATGCTTGATGACAATAATTCAATTTCTATTGTTCTCTATTCATCATTGCAATGATTTGTAAATAATTATCACAATGTGAAGTGTGGATATTTGCTTGGAAATCTATTTTAGTATTGATGTCCACATTTCTGCAAATCCATTTTTTTAAATATCTTCGTTATCTATCAACATTTTATATCAAGCTGGCAAGAGAATTGTTTCTGCCAGACAATAAGACAAATCCAATATCTGGAAGTTTTCCAAATACATTGTGAGAACACAGGTAAATTTCTTCAACCTGAATCACATTCAAAGCTTTTGCAAAAAGAAAGACTTAATTATATATATATTAGAATAACTAGTAATGCAAAACTAATAAATATATGGGTTAGATCAGGGACGGTGTTATGCATGCCAGGCCCATAGACAGCTGTTTCCTGTGTAGTTATAAGCCACACATATGCAGACATACATTGCAAAGTCATCACATTTATACCGCGTAAAAATCCAAAATTAAAGCTGAAGCCATAGCAATATGTAGGTAGTGGTTGTCCCCTATCCAATCCTATCCAGTAAGGGTAAATGCTCTATTCTAAGGGGTAAGGAATAAGCAGACTGGAATTGAGCCCTAATGTTAAACCACTGAACACCATTGGGATACTATGGTGTGAGATGAAAGGTTGCATATTACTACAAATTACTCCTAGGAATTGAACAACATAATACTATTCCAAGCTATGGGGGACCCAGAACCATCTGGAACAGCCAAGAACAGAACGGTGGCTATTTTGTATTTTGCACCCTCAATGCTGTGGTCAGGAATTCTGAAAAAAACCTTAAAATTATTACTCTTGATAGATCCTTCTCACCTCTCCAGGGGTGGATCCTGAATTGTAGGATCTTAATCAGTAACAGTAAACTGTTCCTGTAACTGGTCGCTACTCTCCAACAGTCAAAATGTCAACCACTGGAGCATTAGCCTATTATTTATTAAGATTACAGTGAACTTGAGTCTTACTGAGCTAGCAAGTATGGTTAAAAGGATCTTAACAGAAGTCAACGATACAAAAGTTTTTTTTTCCAGCAACCTGCTGACAGGTGCACCCATGGTGGGATCTAGGTTTTATTCTTGAACATATACTTATGAAAATTAAATTTGTATTTTAAATTTGTATTTTGCCCAGGGCTACAGCTTTTTCTCACAACCCAAAAACTTATTTGTTAGGTTGTCTGGTTTTTACGTAAAATGAAAATTGATGTGTGTGTCTGCATTATTCCAGTAGGAACCTAAAAATAACGTTCCCTTGAATTTATGGACTATTATCATTGACTTATGTATTTTATATTGGCCTTTCCAACAGTATGAAGATCTTCAAATGGGTAAAAATAAACTGCTTTCTAAACAGCACATTCTAATACTCACCACCTCGACCCACTTTATCACAGTTCAAGGTCATTCCAGAAATAATCAGTTAATAAATGAGAAGAGAGATGGCCAAGCTTGCATTTTTAGTTCACCAAATGCTACTTGTCGATTTCTCAGTTTTCAAATATTGCATTTCTATTTTAGAAAAAGCTATTTTGTTTCAATGCTATTATCCCTTAAATTGCGATGTCAGTAACAATTTGTCAGTAATACTTTGTCAGAGGGCTTTCTTTTCATTTTATGGATATTAAACATGTTAGAACATTCTCAAACACTTTTTCTTATATAGTATCATGTTAACACTGATGAAAACTGATTGATCCAAAGTGAAGTCTCTGTTTTTCTAGTAAATAGTTTGTCGTCTTTGCTGATTGCTATAAATTTTTAGGCTATAATAATTTCAGAAAATACTGGAAGTGGTCGAGGAATCAATTAAACTAGGTATTTTTGAAATGGTTAAAGTGTGGCCAGGCTAGAGATAACAAATATTTACAGCTGAATTCCAGGCAGATGTGAAAGACACAAGTTAATGGATCTCTGTATTCATTATTACATCTGTAAATGCTTTTTGTAAATGCAAGTGGTGTATATACCTAAATGTGACTTAGAATAAGTCCCATACAATCCCTGCACAGCAGCCATGAAATTATAAAAATAAAAGGCAGCACAAAAAGCCAATCATTTGTATTGCAGTACCCATGTGCTAAGGGACATACCTAAGGTCTAATGCAATGGGGTGAACAAAATCCGTGGAGCCAGGACAATTCAAGCTGGAGAGGTGAATGACAATTTACAGAATGCGCAACTGTTGACAACAACTCAAATGCAGCAACACTTAGCTGGCTTCACTGAATCCAAAATAATACCGAGGATGTGGGGTGTTTTTTTTGACTTCATAGAAGAGCACTGCAGGGCAGTTACAACCAGAGTAAGACATACAAAGAGAAGAGG
>NC_092858.1:144253996-144256829 GCF_032062135.1 Pyxicephalus adspersus
TTCCGACAATTGATCATTAAGTAAAAATTATAAAGCCTGTGAAATTAAAAAAAAAAGAAATGTTTTAGCTAGTTACAGTAGCCACAACATTTATATATATATTGCCCTGTTTAAATAAACTAAAAAAAGCAGACAGTTCCCATTAACAGTGGCTTCGCACACTATATGTGGTTTTCTTCCTGTACAGTATGCACGAATACTATGGAGAAAAACACATTTTTATTTTAGTCACTGCTTAGTGTACCTTCAGTTGCTGAAAACTTCGATAGAAAAGTACCTTAATTAAAACTGAACTCCAGGCAAAGAATTACATATACATATAATGTAAGGGATCTGCTAAAGTTTTTGTATTTCTGTTCATGCCATACAAGAATGCATTCAGGTATCTGACAGTTACAAAGTATTATAGTGTCATCTAGACATTTCCAATCTGCTGATTTGACACCAAGGATTTGCACCAGACGATGACGAAATGTATCTGTTAATTCTGTGGTATCCTCCAGTATCGGTATATTCTTTTTTAATACATCTGATTGGCTCCCAGTGTTACTCCTCCTGCCTAATCTAAGTGCTACTTTATAGGGAATTACAAGAGTATTACATTAATTATAATTCAGGTACTATTTGCAGTTGATAAACACATGATTTAATAATGTATTATTAAATGCAGAGCTTGAAACATTTTTTCTTTTTTTATCTGAGCATTTATGCATTCTGCCCATGCCTAATATAAGCAGTCCATCTATAGCCTTATAAATTCTTTTATCATAGGATTTGTTTGCTCATGTGGCAAAATGCACAATTATAGGTGTTAGTAAATGATGTAAGTAAATGATTACTTTTTACCTGGCTGCTATTTCTGATTTACTTACTATATTGCTTGTTGTCTACCAACCATGCTGTACCTTCGACTGAAGTACATACACTGATTAAGAACTAGCATGCAACAAGTGCAGTTAAAACTCTGTATTTGTGTTTCTTTGGTGATTTAGGTGTTGCAGCCATTAGAACAATATGACAGCTTTCATTTTTTTAAGAATCAGTCAGCCTCTATATATCTCTCAACGCAGGTTTACTGTGAAGAGAAATTGTATTGGTTTTGATCAAAATAACTTTTACGTTTTTTATATAAATTAGTGAACTGATGTTTTATATATTTTTGACAATAATAAATATTGAAAACATTTCTTATTAGGATCCATGACAGCCTGTTTGAAAAATATGCTGGGCTTTTTAAGAGGGTCCAACACTGTTTGTATGCTTCAAACAGACTTTATTTAGTTACTAGATACAACATTTTTTTTTCTGAAACATTTCCTAAAATGTATCTGCAAGGAGTGGCTAAACCTCTGATACTGTTTTCTTTTTCTACTATGTGTCAAATTAGGGAGATTTTAGGAAAAGGAAATGAGAGTTAATGGGCCTGATTTATAAAAGTTCTCCAGGGCTGGCGAGGATACACTTTCATTGGTTATGCTGGGTGATCCAGCAAATCTTGCAATGTATTTATTCAAAGTCATTTGCTATTTGATAGCAAATGTCTTTAATCCTGGGCCCAATCGATTCCAGGTTTGTATGATCACCCAGCTTCACTGATGAAGCCCTTTGTTGTCAGAGAAATGGGCATACCTATTAAAAACTGTGCCAGTGGGGATGCTGGCAGCTACCTAAACCTGACAAGGCTTCTGTTTCCTTTTCCAAACCAATATTCACATCTAAATAAATGCTGTGGTATGATAACATCATGTGCTCTGTTTAGTAAGGTGCAGTTATTTTTTATGATAATTTTAATTATTTAAAATGAAAGTAAACCTATGAAACCAAAATTGCAAGCAGACAGCTCTTGCAGATAAGGCAGGCTATATGTATTCTGCAAAAAAAAATCTGCCTTCTTCTTGTGTTGCAAAATAATGTTGGCCAAGAGTTACATCATTCCAGCCTGGCCAATTAGGATGGTCAAAGACTTAAACTTGGCTTCAGATGTTGGCATCAGTGATTGAGTGAGGAGAAGTAAGTTTAGTTCAGATTTAAAAAGAGATGCAAGGGGAAATATCCCTCCCTTCATTCACATTTAGATTTAGCATACTAGTTGTTAGGAAGAAATGTACGCCTGGTTCACTTCTTTGCAATGGCATGGTAATAATTTACATAGCAGGTGTTGCAGTGCTGTTATTCATTTTAAATGGCATCTCAATGTCCTTGTGGACAGATCTACATTGCAGCACACCACAACTCATGGTAATTCATTACATTGCATTGCATTTGAAAAAAAAGTACATGTGTATGTTTTTTTTTCCCATATTCTTTGCTTTAGGCAGGTGATTCAAATGAATAGACTGGTCTAATACAACACATACATATTCACTGCACAATGCTTAGCAATGCTAAAGCAGGTACACAGATGTGAACCCAGTCTAAGTGGAAATGGGTTTACCTGGCCTCTGTTACTGCAGACATTATGTAATAAGTATACATTTCTATTTAATATCTCTAGGCACACTAAATTTAAAAAAAAACTATATATTTGTATAATAATAAATTAAGCAGTATTATCACAAGAAATAATATAATATGGAATTTCCTCCTCCTAAAGCAGTGTGTTTACTTCAACTTGATACTTTCATGGAGTTGAGAATATTCTTTTCAAGAGCACTTTTACTAGTTGGAAGGACACAATAGGGCTGATTTACTTAAAGAGCTTTGACTGATTAGCGAAGTGAATCATCACTCTGCAAAGGGACAATTCATTTAGCTTAGTGAAAAATGTGACTTCAGCAATCCAATCATGTGCACTAAAAAAATCATGTTTTTTTTACATTTCCTTGCATGTAAT
>NC_092858.1:144257626-144288039 GCF_032062135.1 Pyxicephalus adspersus
CTTATATAGCTTTATGTTTGTTCAAGGTCAGCAACACACAAAGTTTTAGAGCCAATTGCAACTAGACCAATAAAGAGTTTAAAAGCTTATCGGCCTTTTGGCTAAGATCAAGTGTGGTACCTAATCCTTCCAGTGTGCAGGAGAGGAACTGTGCTGTATTCCTGGCAGGAATATAGTGGGCTAGTACGCCTGCTAGGATTGACAACTAGATGGTGATGCTCTGTAAGGGAGCGCCCTATGCTAATTCCTCTATTTAGTGTCCATCAGAGAGAGGCATGGGGCCTGCCCTGATAAGGAGCTCCCAGATAGTGGTCTGTCCCACTGGTTGGAGCAGGGAACCCTTGGTCTGGCCTTCAGGCCCTGAGAGCGGGCCAAATCTCGCTTAGTGTCGTCCCCCTGGTGTGGCGAACCAGAAGTACCCTAAAATCACTTTGGGCGTGGTGAACCCACCATTGATTTAGGTACACAGGCACGTCACATGCTGATTTAGCACATCGTCTTCATTCTGCACTAGCTGCGGTTAGTACAGATGGGAATTTTTTTAAACTTTACCCAGTGTGTTATGCATTGAGCACTTTTTTTTATGTATTTTTCCAGCTACGGCTGGATAGTCTTAGTACCCAGCCCTCATCAGAAGCTTTGCCCCGGGAGATCTGGGGAAACTGGATGGCCCTTCCTCTTTAGAGGAGGGATCACGATAGTACCCCAGTGCACGTTTTTTGTGTGGTGTTTTTGCCCTTTTTTTTTTCGAGCACAGGGTTTTTGTTTAGTGGATCACGTTACATGAGATTCCATATAAAAAAAAAAATAAAAAAAGTAGCAATCTTAGCCTTTTGAAGTTTCAATTTAAAGTGTAACTGAACTTAAAAATGAAAAAAAAAATGGAAGAAGGGAAGTTCTTTATTGCAAAAGGGGCAGACAATGTCTTTTATGCAATTGCACGATCTTCTCCAAATTGTGTATGTACAGCTACTTGTATGATTCCAGCATACCTGGCTGCTGAGAATGAATGAACACCTGTGCACAAACATGGGAGTTACATCATTCTGGCCCGGCCTAGGTTTGCTAAAGACTACCATACTGAATGACCCCACAATCCTGTTTTATGTTGTAATATGTGAGCACTGCCAATACCTATCATCCCACAAAGAATCAGAATAAGAGACCTGCACCATTGCAAGTCTGTAAATCCACCGATCAGGTGCAGGACTTTGGCAAACAGCACTTGTAAAAACTTCCATCTATCCATCCTGGTTTTTGTTGGTAATATATGAGCACTGTCAACACCTACCATCTTAACTTTGTCTCATACTTGGTTCTGGGACAAAGTTGGGATGGTGGGGGAGTTATCACTTAGTAGAATTGCAATAAACAACACCACCATTAACTACACTCATAGATACCTTCATGGCAGCCAGTTAAACTATAAATCTCAGGTTTTATGACCTGACCCTGAAAACTTTATGGTTATTTTAGATATTGTCACCTTTGCAAGCTGATTTAGTTTACCTAGGTTTCCAGAAAAATCTTGTATCAACAGACAAAAATATAACTACGCAAATGAAGCGGATAATTTATTAAATTAGTTTAGGCTGTTCACTTGTCAAAATGAACTTTCTCACTCACTCTCCCAAATTCACTAAGCCTGGTGAATGTAGTGAAAAGATATCCAGAAAGGTGCATGGAAATACAATTTTTTTTCGTACAACATAATTGAATGACTGAACTCAGTAGAGCTTCACCTCATTCAATAACCTGAATATGAATTATCCACTGCAGACTAAACAACCTTAACTACTTTAGTATATCAGCCCCTGATTTTGTGTAATAAAGCAAAATTTATATATCATTAATATCATTAATATTATGAGCTCTAAAGTTTTTATCTATAATAGTTTATCTATAGCATTAACAATGCATTTACATATATTTTCCCTGCAGCATCAAGTCATAATACCATCCTGATCTGTGTAAATGATGACTAACTATGAGAGCACAAGATCTGCCTACAGGCTTCTCTGAGGCACTGAGCTCCAAAACATTACAGGAAGAGACAACAAAAAGCTAAGCGGAATACTAATGCTGCTGCTGGTGAAAAAGATACTTCTAAACATGTCCATACAGGCCAGATATACTGAACATTGTGGGGGGAAAAGATACATAGCTGACCGTATTATCAAATCAAATATTTAGGAAACTGTCAAATTATTCTATCCAGGGCAAAATGACGAAATCTATTTGCTAGCAAATTTTTTGAATCCAGGACCGAATCCATTACAGGTTTGCTAGATCACCCAGCTTCACTGATGAAAGTGTATTCTCTTCTTTAATAGACAGGTGTCCCCAGGTGCTCCCTCGCAGAATTGGCTAAACACAGGGACAGAAGCTTCACCCAGCTGAGCTGCTGTCATTGTTCAACAAATCTGACAGCTATCATTGTCGGCAGGTGGATTGGTTAAGTTTATGGCTCAGGAAATCCGGCCTGCAGCTGTTTCCATATGCAAAACCTGTCATTGGCAGGTATAGAAAATGGGTATAAAGGGTTTAAAAGGCCAAATCTGGCATTTTAAACTTTCTTAAAAAAAATTATGAATCCCTAGATTTTTTCATCTGGTCTGATTAGAATGATTGTGAATTCTTTAACATCTAGAGTACTCACAACTACTTACCACACCTTTCATTGTTCATTGCGTCTCTCAGGTGCTAAACTTTAAGTTATTGAAGATGTTATATATCTATATGTATATATATAGCTAGATATGCCACCAAAGGGGCACAGTCTGGGCATGACAATACTAATCCTGCAGAATAATACAATTTTCCAAAAGCAAGTATCAAATAAACAGGTTTATGAATCATTTTACAGCTCATGTTACAGTTTTATCACATTGTGATAGCAATGTAAAATAGTGATAACTCTTCTGAATAATGATATAAAGTGACTATCAGCTACTGCAGCAGTATCAATATGCTTCTGTGGTTTGAAAGAAATGAAACATGACATCATAGTTTTAAATAATACATCGCTTCTTTGTGTTTTTATGTTCCCACGCTGGTTCTACATCTCACGTCCATGCTGCAGCTCTTGTTGCTCTCAGCAAGGTTCTGATATCGAATATATTACCTCTATTAAAAAGTTGTGTTTTGTGTTATTTAGGTACCTACTGTATGTTAGCTATAATTAGATGCGCAGCCTTAAAATTAAATAACATTTAATCATCAAGCAAACATTTTAGATAGAATACAGTATTATACTTGTTGTGTGCTTCATTGTTTTAAAGATGCAACAGAATATGCTTGATACATACCTTTTTGTTTACTGGGACACAGTAAACACAACTTTTGCTTAACAGGAACACAGAGACAAAAACATCATAGCCAAAGTTCAAATACAAAGAATCCTATACAATCATTATGCCTAACACTACCACCATCTGGCAGAGCACTTAAACAATGTATATTATGAGAATGGTTGTTGTGCCTATGTCTACATAAACTGCATAAATAACAACGCTCTACTGAACAACTACTTCTGTTTTAAGTCTGATCTTATTTCAGAGTTCTTCAAATGTTGGCAGTGGTTGCAGTATGTAAAAGTTACCCCACTGCATTCTATTTTGCCCCCACACTGTCCATTTAACATCTGCACTCTTATTTTGTAAGTTCTCAAGCTTGGAGAGTGTCATGTTGTGTCTTCATCTGCAGCTTTAATCCATATTTCACACATTTCACACATGCTTCTAATTAATATGTAGGTTTTACATTTTTCTCATGACACTGGCTTAGAACAGTTTATGACAAGAATCCAGCTGTTCAACTTCTTTCTTTTCATGGCATAAATCACTGATCACTCCTTTAAGACATACTGCAGTCAAAGATATACTTTCCTTATCCCATTTTGTGCACCTTTTCTTTTAAAATCTATGTATGCTTATCTTCCAAAGATTTTAATTTGTTTCACGTCAGGATCCCTTCTATTACATAGCTCACATAGAGATTTCTGTTTTGTTGTTCTGTTTTTCAGCTCAGCAGTTTTGAAGACAGCAGGTTGTCATAATTGTTTCTCCCCAGTATAGTGTTTGATTTTTTGCACCATGAGCATGCTTCCACCACTTTCACAAAGAATTGCAGTTTATTCACTTTGTAACAACATTTTGTTCTGGATTGTATGGTACAATGATCTGGAACATAAACCATGCTTCTATGAAATAGCTTGTATTTTTACAAGAATTTTCAGGATTTACAGGGAAGGGTTCAAAAATATCCAATAAGTTCTTTGAGCAAAAAATTTTTTTTTTTTTGCTTTCCTCTCTATCAACTATGCCTATATGGTTTTTATGTCAAATATGTTTATTTCCCTTGTGGTTGAACTTGATGGGCTCATGTATTTTTTTTACCTAACTATGTAACTATAATGTGCTACAGCATCAGGAGACCACAGTGGGTTATATTCTTGTCAGCTAAGGACAGGCACGTGAGGCTACTCTTCACATAGGTATACTAAATTCAGACAGGAGAGGACTGGAAAAACATTACCTAGTCTTGATTTCTGCTGCAACATTTAAACAGAGTCAGAATTTGGCATCACCAACATAAAATTATACCTTGTATGAATGCTTCAGGCTGGAAATGTTGATGCAATGGTGTATGGGTATTTTCTTGGCACACTTTGGGCCCCTTGGTACCAATAGAACATTGTTTAAATGCCACAGCCTACCTTAGTATTGTTGGTAATTCCATATTTTTATAATCTCAGTGTACCCATCTTCAGATGGCCACTTCAAGACAGATAATGTATCAGGTGAGGAAGCTCAAATCATCTTGAAATGGTTCCTTAAATATGACAATGAGCTTACACTACTAAAATGGCCTCCACAGTCACTAGAGTTTAATCAAATTAACTAAATTTGGAATGTGGTGGAATGGTGGATTTACAACATGGATGTGCTGCCGACAAATTCTCATCAACTGTTTTCATGTCAATGTGGACCAAAATACATAATCAGTCTACTGTATCAAATGTATTTTCCATTGCTTTTGTTGCCTACTCTGTCAATCTTCTTAAGTCCACAAATCATTAGTTGTGGAAGAATGGACACCCGAAGAAATGGAAATGCAGTGGCTTTTGTGATTTAGCACCTGTAGGGTATATATAATTATCTTTCCACCTTTACAATTAGAACTGCTGGTGCCCTTTGCACATTTGATGTGCACTTAAAATAATCTCAAACATCAATCAGTCAATTCCCGTTGACTTTTTAGTGAGCACTTCATGGCATTTCATAACCAAAGTTTGACATGTCTTGCATTTGCTGCATTTCTTTGGATGCTGCATGCCCTATTGCTGTGGGTTTGAACTGTTGCCAAATATTTATCTGCATCACTTAATAGAAATATTGCAACATTGTTTTTTTTCATATCAACCAGTTTTATGACCTCATATAGGTTACATTTCTGTTTCATCCTTGCAGAAATGACTGTCATATATTCTTTATGGTAATTTCGTTTAGTTTAGTTTTAGGCTTCTAAATAGTTAAACAGACTACAATATTGTTTTGTGTGAAGAGTAAATGAACAATTAAAAGCCACATGTAAAATAAAATGTAGTAATTAAATATAGACTGGGATCGCTAACTCTTCTAATTTCCTCTGAGACAACAACATTATATATTGATGGAGACTTTGGCAATGTATTGTGTGCTAACAACTTGCAAAAGGGGAGGCGGATCTGTGTTGCACCTGCTCCAGATGGAGCATTGGAAAATATACTTTACAAGCAACAAATTGTTGTTTGTTTTTCAGGAAAAAGCTCAAATTGATGACAGATTCTGATTTTAAATCTATAAATATAAAGGAATATATTTATTGTATACAAAGTTTATCATTTTACAGTTTGGAACAGATGGTGTGTGACTCTCCAGAAGTGAAAATGCATTTTACCATAGAATTATCTATTATATTGGTGTTTTTGGGAAAAAGTGGGGACATATCTACATATTTGATGGAATTGTAAAAAAAAAAATAAATAAAATCTTTAGGTTAAAGCGGAAGTAAACTCAAAACTAGCCCAAAACAATAAAATCACACTTATCTTCAATTCCGCAGATCAGTCTGTCCGTCGGGAGGTTTCTTCCGTCAGGTCCCGCATCATCCTGGTATTCGTCTTCGGCACGGCGCAGAGGGAGAGCCAGGCTCCGCCATCTTCTCTTTTCTTCCAGTTTCTTCTTCCTACATCACCTGATCTTGCACTGTTCAGGCGCGAGATTGGGTAACGTAGACTGGGAAAAAACTTGCCCATCTCATGCATGTGCAGTGAGATTTTTTCCCTATTGATGAAATAGCTCCTTCTGTGCATGCCCAAGATACTCAAAAGCCTCCTGGGATGCATGACCTAGGTCAGTGATTTTCAACCACTGTGCTGCGGCACACTAGTGTGCCGTGAGAGATCTTTAGGTGTACCGTGGGAAATTATCCAATTACCATTGTCGAGTTTCTGTGCTGTAGTGACTAGCTGAGTAATGTAATACTCTTCCATGTCAGTGGGTGGCAGTAGGTAGCTTAATTGCTTTGTTTTTTTTTAGAGACAAGAGAGTTGGCTACAGAGTGTCATTTTGTAACATTCGTAGTGTGCCACAGGATTTTCTCAATGTAAAAAATGTTCCGTGCCTCATAAAAGGTGGAAAAACACTGATGTAGGTATCCCGGGAGGCTCTGCGCTCCGATTAATTATTGATCGCCTAGGTGATTGAGAATTAAGGGGGTGGTGCTGCACCCTTTAAAAAAAAAACAAAAAAAAAAACAGGTGTTGCACGTAAAAAAAAGCACAAACAAACAGAATTTTTGCTTTAAAAAAAAAAAGGTTTGTCTACTCTTTTATGTTAAGTGAAAATTCTGAGTTTAGGTACACTTTATGGCTTAAAAATTAAGGTTTTTATCAGAGTTTAGGATACTTATAATTTGCAAAAAGAAGACAGATTGATAGCCTGTGCATAATCGATCCAATTGTTAGAGATCTCCTCTACGTTGAAATTAATAACAACACAAGCTATTGGAGTTAGAATATTAAAAAATTGGAACTTAGTTGAACAACATTATTGGGTTTCATTCCTAAACAGGACTTTTGAAGCAGAAATTGATGGTTTGGATATTTGGGTAAAAAGCAAGATATCTGATGTATCTGTCTATAAGCAGGAGAGCAAAAATTATATTTGTGCTTACAGCCAATGGAACATCACAAAGTTATACTAAGAGTTCCCATTAAGAAATCTGGAATGTGAGAGCTGTAATATCTGTTTCCTGTTAACAGTGCTGTTGGGAAATTATTATCAAAGTTAATTGGTTTCTCAAGACAAGGCTACTTAAAAACAAATGGGCTCCAGGCAATGATAAAATGAATAAGCCAACTTTTTTAAAATGAGCGGAGGATCCTTAAGCAATGTACTTTTAAAATATGGCATAATGTGCCTCTACAGGGTGGCATAAAATTGTATCCCAACAGCAACCAATATAGTACCACTATGGCAATAGGAACCACAAGACAAAAGGATAGTCAGTGCTATATAGCAAATGTATTTAAGTGTATTATCCTTGTAATAGGGCTAAAACTAAAATGTAGTAGCTTTATGAAGGAACTTTATATACAGATACATAAAATGGCAAAAATGAGTGGTTTTATTCTTTCAGAACTCTAAATTATAAGTCAGCCTGAACTCCGAAAGCATGCTGCCTCTAATTGAAATAGCGCATGTCCTTATTTATAATCAAGCCACTGAGCATCTGTTTACAGCTGACAATTTGATGCTTCTATAAATTCAATAGTTAGAGGTTGCTAATGAATTTTTATATGGTGCTGCCACCCGGGAAATTAGCATTTTAAAAGGAGTGCATGCATTTTGAGAGAGCAACCTTTTTGGAGGGATTAGTCCATTTCTCTGTACAGATGTCAAGGGAACAAATGTGTTCCATAAAATGCTAGATGTTGTCACTGTGATACTCAATAATAAATATTGTGATACACAAAACATTATAGTAGATAGAAATTAGAATCAATAGTTATTTTTGTTTTGTTTTCTTCTGGGATTTTCTAAGAGATAAAATGAAAAGGGATGGAAAGATAAATATTTTATTGGGGACTTAGCGATGTGGAATTACAGAAAGTTTCTTTTAGATTTAAGACAGTTAGTTAATTAGTAATTTAACTACATATTGTTGTCTTGGGGTGCTGCAGGAACAGTCTGGATTTTAATACAAAATCATTAAAATGGAAAACATGGAAACATTCTCTGCCCTATCTATCAGCTGATTTTTATACAACATTCACAAAATCTTGTTAAAAATATTTATACATAAAAAAGAAGAACTGCCTGAGTTAGGAGAAAAAAGAAGAACTGCCTAAGTTAGGAGAGAGCATCAGAGATCCTTCGCAAAGGAGACCTGAGCATCTTAAAGGAGTAGCTTTTTCTTGGACAAGCACTCCCTGCACAAGAAGGCTTCCATATCCCTGCTCTAGCAAGGAAGGCAAACCCCGGCTTGGGCCTATTCATTTTGGGAGCTTAAGCCTGTATCATTGGGTGGACAGCGAGCAGACAAGCTATGGTTAAAAAGTGTTCTGAGAATATTAAAGATCAGATTGAGGATTGATAGGAGAGTGGGATTAGGGTGATATAAGGTTAGGGGAACAGGCTATTGAATTTTCAGCATAAGGGAGAAAGCTAACAAACCTCCCATGCTTTGTTTTATTCCAGGGTTTTTTTTTCGATTTGGGGTTTCATCGATAGGTTGGGTTGGTGCAGGCGGTTGAGGTCCCCAAGGGGATGCGTTTTGGTGGAGTTAACAGTGGGGTTGGGGTTCCATCTTTGCTGTGGAGTCTCCTGATATTGTTTGGTATTGTTTTAATTGTAAATTTGGGGGTGGTTGTAGGTTTATTAAAGGCCTGCAAGACACTGGTATACCATATACTCTGTTATATTTAAAACTTGTACACTAGAGTTGGGTCTGGCCAGAGAGAGATAATGTTGATGACATTGCTAGCATGAATATGTATACCATTGTGCAGAGAGGTAATTCAGAATTTCCAGTATAAAACTTTTAAAAATAGACCCTTTGTGTTTCTGATGGCCTTGCAATTGTATTGTATGACAGAATTAACCCGCAGTTTTCCTTGAGCTTTTTTTTTTCTCAATTTGACATAATAAAATAAAATCAAGATCTATCAGAAAGAATTCCAGACATACTATTTTTCTTAGAATCCATTAAATTATAAAAAAAAATTGTCATATTAAACAATCATATTAAAGTTATGTAAACACCATTGCAGGAACCAGTCGTGTCTGTGTGAGCAAGACAGATGGACAGAGTCATGTGAATATTGAGTTGAATGTGCTATAAAGAAAATTACAATTATCACTTCAAAGGCACTCTCCAGGAGATGTTGGCATTTATAGATGATCATGCTAGTATTAGGCTGACTTTATACCTATACAGAAACTCATAATCAAACACGTGTTACAACAATACACACTTATGCATGTCACTGTGTTGTGATGCTGTGCTATTTAATTTGAATTACATCCCAACACACTAGTAAATTAAATGTCAATGGACCCGCACTGTAGTCCATCACAAAGCAAATACCAAACATAGAATTTGCCAGCACCTTTGAAATAAACGCTATGCCATAGCACATGCATGTGACAAAAACATTTATGTCAATGCGGTAGCATTCCACAACCAAAAGAAGTAAAAATTAAACTGGTCAGTCCAGAGAGTTATGAATCAAAAACAAAAAACCTACCTGAGACATGTAAAATGACTGTACATTTTATCTTTTAGCCTTCAAAGCCTGAAAACAAAAGTTGAAATTTTGCATTGTAATAGCCAACTAATTACTAGGCATAGGGAATTCCCCGGAATTAAAAATAATAGCGTTGGTTGCTTACTGCAAAAGTTTAGTAAAATATAAAATCTTCTCAATAGTTTCATAACAAATGCTCCAGTGTAAGAATGTCTCTTATAGACTTGAAACAAAAGAATTCTGAGGATAAAACAATTGGAACAACAGTCCTCGTAGCACTGAACGGTTGCATTGGATATGTCTGTAATATTTAGTTTTGATTGCCAAGTTTATGAGTCCACAAAATGACTATACGGAATGGTCATGCCTCAAATATGCACAGGAATGCTGTAGATCAGCCTGAACCCCAGAAGTCTAAATACGACCTCAAAGCAGGAATATATAAAATACCCATACTGGGAAATTTAGCAAGCTAGCAGGTCACTTCAGTTTTCTGACAGGCAGGCCACAGTATTGGCAACAATTTGGAACATATAGGTGAAATGTCCAAGGTGCTGACAAGAAAACAAAGGTCTGCGCAACTATTACAGTTAGTACTCTTAGCTAGTAAAACGTTATTGGTAAACCAAGGTGATTACAGAACAGGCACTCCCACGCCCAGATTTTACAATTAAAGCATAAATATTTTTTTTTCAAAAAATTGTGAGCAGGCACATCCTTTATTGCAGAAGGTACAGAAAATATTTATTCTGCAATAAAAAAACTTACCTGCTTGTTCACAATTTTTAAGAACACTTACCTGTCCTCAGTCCGTCGCAGGCACTGTCTTCTTCACCCAGCCCTCTTCCAGGTTTGGGACCTTGATTAGCCAAGCCAGAATGATGTTATTATTATTATTATTATTTCTCAGCCACTTGGGGTATGTTTGGATACCTGGCATTGTACACTCATCTGCACATGTGCAGCCCAGTGTACATTTTAGAAATGATTGGAAACAAGCAGGCAAGTTTTTTTTTGCTAAAGGGACATTCCCTGTCCCTTCTGCAAGCTTCCTGCTTGCAATTTTTTTTTCATTTAGCTCCACTTTAAGCTGCATATGTTCGACGAGTTCCATGCAGACCCTAGATTTCCCCTGTGTCTGGGTGTGGGAAATTGATTGGGATTTATGGGCATGTCTGCACCCATTGCTGGTTTCCCAGATGCCTACTACAGACGGTAGAGCGGTTCAACTGTTTTCTCATTTCTTATTTTATGCTCAATCAGATGAATGTACAAAACTTTCTTTCCATTTAACTTTCTCAGACTGCAATCAAAAAAAGAATGAAAACATAAAAGGAATGTTGGGCAGGTGAAAGGTAATTTACATTATTGTTCACAATAGCTAATTCAGAGTTTTCCACATAATGCTTTTGTAACTTTATCAAGGCTGCAGGAAAGAATATATGCATTCTTGCACATTGTTTTCTGTGAACACTGTTTATGTACAGAACAGTGGTTTCTATAACAGATTAGATCACCTTTTAGCATTTTTGATGGCTGTGCTTTGTTTAAAACAGCTAATATTAGGGGTAGTGGTTTTGTTCCCTTCATATTCAGGTGCCTCCAGGTCCCATTTTTAAATTAAATTATTTAACATTGTAAGGGTGACTACAGCTGAGTACCAAGCAGGACAAACTAGGATAAGTGATTAAAGATAAACTAAGATAGAGGAGCCAGAAAGAGAACCAATCCCAATGTCTTAACCAATAAAAGGCTTAGGGGTCAGAGTCAAATGACTCAAAGAATAGGTCCACACTGGATAGCATAGAACTAGCTACCCACCTAATACCAGAAAGCCGCCCACTAACACCATTAACAGGAAGCCACCCACTGAGCAGAGAAGGCTAGCTTTATATCGTTGGGCATTGGCACCTATGAGTAGTCAATGGAATGTGAGATCAAGATTCCAGTGTGTTTGTGTGTGTATTTGTGTGTGTATTTGTGTGTGTGCACCTGCATGTAAATAGGCCTCATTTCTTTAAAAAACCAAAAAACATTTTAAAGCAGGTCTTGAAAACATTCTTTTCTGTGTGATCCCTTTCTTCTAAACATAGAATGTCCGGATACCCACACATTCAAAATCAAATTAGACCTGTCACGGACAAATCTTTTTTATCTATATAACGGTATATAAAGTTGGATGTATGTGTGTATGTGTGTATGTATGTGTGTATGTTCCAACATCACTCAAAAACACATTTCAACCAAACTTGCTATACATATGACTGAGATTCATATGAGTGCACCCACCAGTCTTCTTTGTACATCACTGTGCTATATGTCAGAGCTTTATTTGGATGTATATATGTATGTTTCCCAATCACTTGGAAACACATTGACAAATTTTAACCAAACTTGCTAGACATATCACTCAGACTCATGTGAGTGCAACACTGATCTTTGTACAGCGCTGTGCTATAGGTCAGAGCTATATTTGGATGTTTGTATGTATGTATGTGTTATATATATACTGTAGATGTGTGTATGTGATCACTAGGAAATGCATGAAGACATTTCAACCAAACTTGGTATGTTCTACCTTCACCCGGAAACACATCAACACATTTCAACCATGAGACCTTATAATATAATATAATAGTATAATATAAGATTGCAATAAATAAATACTCAGGCAACACCGGGTAATCAGCTAGTTAATAATAAAACAAAAATAATATTCTAATAAATTCTTATATTCTGAATGACAATTTTTGCCTTTAATTTGCACTAAATTCACGAACTGTATTAGAGACAAAAAACAAGGGAGGCGCAGCATGATATCAGTGTAGTGTTAAGTTGTATGAGGCAACCGCTACTGAGCCGTACGCTTCAGTATTGTTTCCACCATTATAACAGTCACCAAGCTCCACAAATACCAATTCTCATCAAATTGCTTTTTTTTATTTGTTTATTTCTCAGATGCTCCTTTAGGTAAGTATGACCCTAACTGTGTATTTTCTGTTATATTTATTGGCATCAAATAGTTTGACTTTAATAATTATCATTTCTTGTTTGGTCTCATATTGGAATGAAATAAAACCATAATGAGTGAGAAAAAGCAAACAAATATTTAGCATTTCTTTACTAATACCAAAGATAATGCAACTAATGATAATAGTAACAATAGTAATACTTTACTTACCCGTGAAACAGAAATGAATCAGAGCCTCCACAATACTCGTCAGGCACTATTAAGAAGATCATTATTTATAAAATATATTTATCTTTTTAAAAAAATTAATATTAATGGTCCGTGGGATTAAAAATTATAAATTTAATGGTGTATGATGTCCGAAAGGTTGTTGACTGCTGGTTTTCTGGTGTTCATCACAGGAAACTCAGGAACATACATGGACTACAGTTGAATCGCAACTATGTCTGCGTGAGTTAGTAATGACCTGAATGATCATGGAAACTTGAGCTAAATATCCACTTTAAAGTAGAATAACCTATTTCCTGATAACCTATAAAAACCAGAAAGAGAGGTTGGCCAAAGCCTATACCTCCCAGTCAAGGAAACAGCAGACTGTGGGCAGCAAGGGAAATTGTTGCCTAACCTCAACTATGCTACTTTTCCACTCTAAATTGGCATTTCAGAGATGCTCAGTAGTTATATTACTAGTAGATACTAATTCATTGAAAACCGAAGTGCAAAACCGGATGAGTAAGTGCAAGAAAAGACAAGAATTTAATTATAAATGCAGGATTTTAAATTAATTGCTGTTTCCCTTTGGTGATTTCAAATGTTAATCTGTATAAACTATTATTCATTAAAATAAACATACAGTACCCGACAGAATCTGAAGAAGTGTGATTTGTTGGATAAAACCAATTTTCACAGTTGGAGTTACCATTACCTAATTCATTACTCTGTACCAAACCTTAATCATCTGTTTTCGCACTGTAGGTAGACTTGTTATGACAAAGCTGTTTTTTTTCTTTTGCATGCAATGCTCACTGCATGATTTATGGAACAATGAATATTTTCTGAACATTAAATTTACATTAAAAAACAAAAACAAAAGAAATAACCATGTGGAAGCATGAATGCCTCAGTTATCACAACGATCTTTAGCTCTATGTGCGGGAGATAGCAGAAGATGAAGAAAAACTGGGTTAGAAGTGATACATTTACATAGTAAACTCAGCTAAACAGTAACTTTGATCCTTTTAATATTTTAATAGATATACATATGAACTATATATGCATATGGCAACTCAAAAATCTTAAAACTCCTAAGGTATATGTATATGTTTTTTAAATGTTATATACTGTCTAAAGGTTTTTGTTTTTTCTTTTACTTCTTGTCTTGGAAATACAGAGAATGAAACCCACTAAAAAGAACAGAATTCCCATCAACTGGGCATTTGTCTCCATTGGCAGACTTCTTCCTACCTCTTGGTCCCATGACAGTTCTAGAAAAACAATTAGGACATGTAAATAGGACATGTAAAAGACAAATCGTTCAATCAGGGACACAGAGTATTAAACTCCCCCTCATCTAGCTGAAATTAGAAAATAGTTTTGCCTTTACATACACAAAAAACAAAGTTTTTAAAAAATATTAGTTATTAAATAAAAAAATTGCCTTCTCATGTGCCATTGCCACTGCTCTTCTTTTATTCTGTGAATGATCAGTGATTGGCCAAGCAGAGAAGGAGACGAACAAGGTGTGGCAACAGTCGGGGACAGGTGGGGGGGATACCTCCTAGGGCAGTATTTCTCAAACTTTTAAACATGGGGGAACTCTTGAAATAACTTTCTGGTCTTAGGGGAACCCCTTCTATAATTATAATAATTACCTATATTAATATAGGAATGTCCCCCTTACATATTACCAATTGTCTTTTTGGCTCCTAATAAACTAATGAGAGTCACAAAACTGTTCACTGTTCCAGGAACCCCAAGCAACCTCTGGAGGAACCAAAATGTTCCAAGGTGCCCTGATTAAGAAACAGCACCTTAGGATCTTACATTTTGTTTTGCAATACCAAATAATTTTGTGGCTTGATTTTTCTTAAATATGTGGAAGAGTAAATTTTTATTTCAGTTTTTTTTGTCTTTGGAGATTCACACTTTGTGACCTTGAGATACTAATTCAAGAAATTAGGATTTAATCTGTCCTTTATTAAAATGTTTTTTTTCTTCAGTGAAATTGAAGATTTTCTTACCACTTCATATCCTGACATCTGAGCTTTTTTTAGACAATTTTCCTTAGTAGGCCAAACTGATTAAAAGAAGGTTAAATTATTATGTACATAAGAATAGGTGTATTAATACGCATTTATTGTAAGCTATGAGAAAGCTTTTCTGTGAAATAATTTTCATTCTGATTTTACAACATTTATTTCTCCCTTGAAACATATGCAATTTTTTATTCCAATTTTTACATTTGTCATTTAGTTTTACAGTAATTTCTAAATTCTACATAGCCTTGCTTTTAAGTTGTTATTTTTTAGCTACGGTTATTGATTACGTCTTCATCCAGAGGATTACACAGGTCTTTAATGTGCAAATTCAAATGGGCTAATTGACCTTCTGACTTTTTCACTTTTACTTCATTGATTACTGTATGGTAATGAAGCCACTTCACTTAAAAGAAAAGGAAACTAAACTGCAACAACCCTATGCTTTAACATATACTATTGTGGTATGATAATAGCTAACAAAAAATTTTACATTTTCACGGGTAAAGATTGTTGCAAACATTACCCAGAGTCTGCTTTGTAAGGTCATTACTTTTGCGTAAGTTAATCTGTATAATATCCATTAAGTGAACTATTTTATGAAGTAAATGCACATTCAAGAAAATGATTAATGGTAAAATTTACTGATAAAGTAACTTGAACTGGATTATTTTTTATCGTGGTCACCTTATTAATTGGGTAAGTAGGTATCACTCCTTCAGCATATTATAAATAACCACGTGTTAGATGCTACATAACTACCTTATTCAACGCAGGGTCAGAAATACCTTAGCATCATCCATGATATTCTTTCTTTATCTCAATAACACTTTAATACCATCAGCATGTATTCCACTCAGCATTTAATGGGCACACCATAAGCTTCTACTTTTTTATATATACCTCTATATTGTGCATGCCATTATCTGATATTTGTCATCAGCATCCATTAAGTAACACTATAAGGTATATATCTATATATTAGATATAAATAGTAATATAAAAATATAGATATATATATATATATATATATATATATATATTTATGTATACACACAGTAGGCTCTTGACTATCTGGCTTGTGACTATCCGTCCTCCGTACTATCCGGC
This sequence comes from Pyxicephalus adspersus, assembly GCF_032062135.1. Taxonomy (NCBI): domain Eukaryota; kingdom Metazoa; phylum Chordata; class Amphibia; order Anura; family Pyxicephalidae; genus Pyxicephalus; species Pyxicephalus adspersus. Next base: position 144,273,756 of record NC_092858.1, read on the forward strand.
CTAGTTAAAAAAAAAAAAAAAAGTTCCCATCATTAAATCTAGGGGCGTTGCGGGCGGGCATCTGCTGCGGTCTTCCTGCATGCCCCAAGATGAGACCTGCGGGGCGTGGATCTCTCTGTCCTGCTACCTGCTCTTCACTTCTCCAGTTGTGTGTTGAATGTTGGCATGTGCGGGGTGCGGAGTACTGGCCTGAGGACGTCAGTACTCTATTAATAGAATTCTGAACTATCTGGCTTTTTTGTTACCCGGCCTGCCTTTCTGCCACATTAGGCTGGATAGTCTACTGTATATATGTATCAGTTCTACCTGCTCCCCTCTAAAACTCATAGAAGCATTCTATATCTCAAGGTACTTTCACTACACCACCCTATTCTAGGGAAGTACACAATTTGAACTATTCTTATTCACATTCTAGGTAATTCTGCTCTCTGTAAGTTGTTGATGTATAATTTTATGTACACTCTAACAGCTCACAGTTATTTCCTGAAGAAGTAGCTTCATGCTACGAAACACAATGAATTGATACACCTGTGAGCAGTACCATTAGGATGTTGATTATGTAAATCAAGAATTACTTCTTCTATAATCTGCAACCGCATCAATTTTCCTTACTTTTTTGGATCATATGACCATTTATAGATATTAGAACTTGTTAGAAATTGTTGGGATTTTTGCATGTTTGAATACATGACTCATTTTAACACGGATGTTAGTTAATAGTAAATTTTTGTTAACATCCATTGAACTGAGAACTAAAAAAAAAATTGGGCTGTTTGCATTATGAATATTGCTTTGGGTTCTTCCTAGTGGTTAAATTCTGCAATCGGTTATAAACCAAGTTAAATTGTTTACCCAATCAGTCTCCATCCTACCTATGTGTCTATAATGTTCAAAATTTATGTTTGTGTAAGAGTGTAAATGCTTGTTTTTAACCACATATATGCACAATATGGACCTGATTTATTAAAGTTATCTAGGACTGAAGATAGACAGGGGTGAATCTGGGTGATACAGCAAACCTGGAATGGACCTGGTCTAGGATTGACAGTATTTACCAAATATTACCAAATGATTTCAAGAAAGCCATCCAATGTTTGCCATATCACCAAGGTTCACCTATGATAGTCTATCTTCTCCAGTCTTGGAGAGCCTTAATAAATCAGGCCCAATGTGTTTATACATGGACTTCTATTACTGTTCGACATAACCTCACATATAATTAGGTAAAATGTGACGTGAGACACTGAAGCCATTTATTTTAATCTAGATGTTCATGTTCAGACAATTTTTTTATTTGTTTAGCAGCCTTATCTTCTTGATAACTTAAAAGAAACTGAATACATTTTCTTTACCTTCTCTCTAAAATCCCCATGCCCCAGTCAGTGTGTTCTTTATGCCCTGGACTCAGAGAAAGTAATTAAAATACTTTTAAAGCCACCTGCCAACTTTTCAAGTTAATTGAATTGACCAACAATTTCGATGACAACGCAGTGTTCAGGGATATTTAAAATTTCTTAATTTCATCCATCCCTAGCCAACAGATATCATGTGTAAGAGACATATCTACTTAAAAGGAATGATATCAGACAGTATTACATTTTCCATAATTTGGGGTCCAGGTTTTGTGTTTATTTCACCAACATATGCAACTCACTTTAGTTTTTATAGGCTTGCAATGTTCAAACATTGTTTGAACTGGAATAAAGAATTGCTAAGAAGAGCTAAACTTTAACGGGATGACTAGTATGTAAATTACTATGTATCACTAAATATTCTAATGTCTTTATTTTTATAAATTATTGTTTTTAACTTTTTCAATGCTGCTTTCAACTTTCAGTTTTTCTTGTCTACACATACTAATTCTTGTCTCATTGCTTGTCTAGCTTTCTGGCAGTGACTACGATGCACCATAGCTGCGCAATGTCAGCAAGAACAGTTTCCTTTATCCAAGGTATGTATGACAGGAGACAATGCCGCATTTAGACCAACTGTCTGTTGGCCTATCTTATGTCGGTGTGTTTGACTTTTAATATAGGGACGCAGGGCTGTCAATGGACCAGACCTTGTAATATTATTTTGCAAATATTCTTCAAAAAAACGTTGATAGGCAAGTGCCTGCATTTTTTAAGCCTTTAAACCCTTTGGCCTCAGTCTGCAAGGGCTAAAGATAGATCTTAATGGGAATGCTAGCTGCCCTCCTATTAGGCAAACACCCACACAGCATCAGCAGTAAAACAAAAATGTCTGGAGCGGCCTTTTTATGCACTTTATTTGCCATGTTCTTCTCATTCTTTAGCTGCAAAAAGTCAGTAGTACACATATATTCAGCATCTTTACTCATGCACAAAACAGTTTTTAGGATAAAAAAAATCTCCAGAAATGGATTTGCAAGCTGCCCACAATATCGCACCCTCAAATTTGCTTATCACAGGTATGATTTGTGACAATGTATTTAAATATTGATGGGTTTCATTCAAAGTGTACAAAAAAATAGTCCACAGACTTGCAAGTAAAATGAAAGAGTGTAATATTTATTGATATAAAGACAGATAGATTTACCAATGCAATAACAAAAATAATTAGATATAATACAAAATAATTAGCTGTGCAAATAAGTTACAAATGCCAAGGAGGCCTTTTCCATCCCAAGTTGATGGCTTGGCAGGTGATTAAAAAATGTTGCATATAGCAAGTTTTGGTTGAGACTGCAAATTAGCCATGGGGCTGTGTTTTAAATTTTACAAGAATGGGACAATGACTAATGCTTTGGCGCTGCTAACCAATGATCATCACTAACCAGCATATTACTGTACAAGGATGCCAGCTAAATGATGTAGCATTCTTCTAGAACAATGTTTCTCAACATTTTTACCATGGGGGACCCCTGCTGTAATTTCTATATTCTCAGCTCGCAGTACATTGGTGTGGTGGTCAGTGGGAAGAATGTTTCTTATAATGCTGGCCAAAGGGAAGAAAGTCACCTTCTAAATAGCCAAAAAAGTCATTGTTGCCAAAAAGATCAAAAAGAACCCCTAGCAACTTCTGGAGGAACCCTAGAGGCCCAAGGAACCCCGTTTGAGAAAAACTGTTCTAGAATGACCTCATGAAAGATTTATGTATGTTAACAAGGCATATATGTATATTGGTAAAACATTATTGTTGGTGAGACATTAATGATATGAAATACAATTATACCCAGCACCCAGGTAAAGAGGAACATTAGCTGAATCTCTACATTGCCACCAAATTGTAAAAATATAATGTTTTGTAAGCATAACAAATGACATGCTGAAACAGGTTGCAGTATGATTGTAGTGAAATTTAAACTAGTAACATTTACAGAGTTGAACATATTGCATTTTACCAACATCAGATGCAGCCCCTTGTGTTGTTTAAGAATAGTTGGGAAAATAATTATTGAAAAAGATTAAACTTCAGATGTTTTCGGTTTAGAAGGCTTTGATGAATGTTTTAATTAACCTATTGCATAAAGCAGTGGCATGTTCGCCATTCCCAGATGATGTTATCTCTGTGCTGCAGCCAATGTTCTTTGAAGCCACGTGGAAAAGCAATGTGTGACCATGATTTATTCCGTTTGATTTCTGTGTAAGAAGGAAAAACTTGTATAAGGATCCTATGAACAAATGAGCTCATCTAAAAATTCTTCACTTTTCAGCTTTGTTCATAAATGAAATAAATGAATTCTTCCGGGTGGTATCTTGAATCTGAACAGCTACTTTATCCAGGAAGATTTTGAACTTAACTTTGAAAGTTAAAGAAATAAAAAAAAATTCTGCTAAACTTTTTACAAACTCTAGCATACCAATTATTTAACCAAAGTTTCTATCATCTTAGCTTCTTGAAAAAGACCGCCATCAGAATTTTCTGGGTCCCATACTAGGTAATTTTTTTAGGCTTCTCTCCTCCATGTTTAAAAGTTTTAGCATTGCAATATTAAAGCTTATTTGATTTGGCTTGCTACAGACATATCTCTTGTCCCTCCCTGATGGCAGCCCTGTTCTTGAAAAGATTCCTTTTGGTTGCCCTTTTTATATGTCATTAGAATGTCCCCAATGCTTTGCTTTTTTATTTATCCATTTTTTTAATCACCCTAATTCCACAAATATGTATCTTTTTCTTTAAAGATAGAAGTTTACACTGATGCCAGTCCATTGTATGTTTTTTTTTTTGGCAGTGGACTAGGGTCAGCATAAAGAAGGTGGTGCAAAGAACAGGTAAAAAGTTATAAAGGGTAAAATATACGTTTCAATGATATTTTGATTATACAGCAGGCATTACTGAAAATATATGACAGAAGTACACCTTCAAGAAAAAAGTCTACTAAATATTGGTCAGGAAAAAAACGAGTTGGAGAGAAGGTTTAAATCTGGGCCAAAAAGGTCATCAATTTAGTGCTGTTGACCCTAAGTGCTGATACTCTCTTATTCAGTCCTCAGTTAGATCAAGGCACGCATTTTAACATCTGTTAGGTATATTAAGCTTTATACTGCTATTCATATTATTGATCTTCCAGCATGAATTTTTTTATGAATCTGAGATGGTATGCACCTGAATTCAGCAAGCTGCAAAGGAAGTCAGCTCTAAAAGAATGGAATGTTTTGAAAAAGAATTACATACATATTTGTTAGTGGAAACTGTATGGCATAAATTGTAATGATGTCATGGTACTTTATTTGGGTGAGTTCATATCATTTTCACAGAGCAGCGGTCATATGTAAGGTTGATTTGTTGATCTTCATAAACAAGAGGACAATTTTGAAGAAATTTGGCACTTGGACTCTCCACTGCATTATGTTACTTCTGAAATGTCCTATATGACATAGTCTGTCTCTCACAAACACAAACTATCTTTACTTACTGTAGTTCCCAATATAACATAAATTTATTACCAGCCCCAAAAAATGTTTGAGTTTTTAATTGCTTTTAACAGAAGACTTTTGCTGTACAACTTGGTCTGCATAGAAATAGAAATGACTGGGCATGTGAAATTAATAATAAAGTAATTCATATGCTAAATAATATCAATATAAGCACTAAAAACTTTTTACCAAAATACAAAAATTATATTTTCCCTATAGTGACCCTGTAAGGAATAAAACTCATAGTTTGTGTTATTCCCAAGCTACTCTTTCAACAGCCAATGTCATATTCAACCCTTGGTTGAATTTTATTAGCCTACGAGTATCTTAAGTTGTTTGTAAACCTGTGTACCCTTGGCCTCCTCTTCTATATCTATTCTTTCCATTCATTACAAACAGAAAGAAAGAGGCAGCTATGCACACAGCCCTTATGTTTGACTGCCATGTTCATCTGATCTAATTTACTATTAGGCTATTACTTCTTTTCTTTCATAAGAAGCACATTTATGTCTGTAACACTTTTCACTGGCAGTTAACACCCAGGACCTTAATATTGTAAACTGAATGAATACATGTATGTTCCATTTAATGAATTTATACTTTGTAAGATCAAAGTTGAAGTGTGAATTGTAAAGATGGCACAGAGCAGAATATCTTGAAAGAAACACTTACAAAGAACCCCTCATGCTTTGTTGATGTATCACAAAGCTTCTTAAGAAGGTTGTCCTTGTCATTCACCTTAATGTTTAACAATGCATATTCATTTTTACAGACCACTATCATTAAGACAGAATATGAACTATTGCAGTATAGGATTTAGCAGCTCTTACCACAAATGATTTCAGCTTTTCAAATACAACATGTACTGGTGCTGGCTTTTACCAATGATTTAATCCAATTTTGGTTGCTTTTAAACCCGCTTGTGCTTTTATTTTCAAAAGCTCTTTTCATTTTATTCTTCATGGTCTGGTGTGGAGCAGTATGGCTATACAATGAAGATGACCTGCCTAAGGGTAATATGAGTAAATAACATTGTAACAGTTTGACAAAGGGTAATGAGAGACTGAGAGCACAGAGTTGTTTAAAATAGAACTTAAATTTTGTTAAGGAAAAAAACTAAATTTTCTTTAGGTATCTCATGTACATTGCAGGGATTGAGCAAATCATTGAGCTCTTCTTGGGAGAACTGCTGGTTTTATTTAAATGCCATCTTCATATTCACTTCCACTGCTAACTCCTGGATTACACTCCAAACCCTGTATATCCTCCATGTCGGATACAGGAATATCAGGGAGTATAATGCAAACTGGTATGGGAACATCAGCACCATGCGGCACAGGTCGTCTTGCTGATTTCAAATCAGGGTACTCCCACTTGTTTTTCTTGTAACGATTGAAACTTTTTACATTCACATTCATAGGCCCTTGCTTTACCATAGGTACACCAAATTTTTGGTTTTCCATTTTTCCACTGACATAGACACTCTATGCAAGTTTTGCATACCATATGGGGAGCCCAATACTTATCTTGGTCCTCCAGTTTAATACCAAAATATACAAGATATGCTTATTTCAAAATTCTGTAACGTTTCTTCTCTGTTTTTGCTGAGATTATTCACCACAAAGGTAGCAACGTTCATTAGGGTCATTTAAAGAACTTCTTCTTGAAGAACTCATATTTCTGTAAAAAAAAGAAAATGTATGAATAAAAAGAAGGCAAATGAAAGTTTCATGAAAATAACGCTACATTTACTGTATAAATGCAAAACATCGGTGTAAATAAAGATTGATAATATTATGCTGTGTTAACATTTGTTGTCGGTAAAATCATCTATTCCCATTCCTGTATCACAAGAACTAGAGCTAATTCAATGAAACTAATGTCATTTCTGGATTCAGCAGACCTGAAATACACTAAATATATTGAGAAATCCTTGGCAAGTGAAAAAAAAAAAATTTGTTGAGCTGTGTAATTGACACTTTTATGAAAGCTACTAATCACTCGAGTGAACTTTAAGTTGTAATAATGTTTAAAATGAATCTGCCACAAGACTAATTCAGCAGCTGCTACCTCCATAAGTACCATATAGAACCTTAGTGTACAGGAAATCACAAAGCTTTTTAAATTTCCATTCCTTTTTAGCCTTTATATTTTTTAACTAAAATTCAGAATTGTGCTGCTGTTTATCACATTAAAACCTTAACACATTATACTAAAACATGATTTTCGATAATTTTTAAGATACAAGTATGTATTTCTACAGCTGTTTTACATTTGCTTCTAAGACCTTTTCAAGAAATGTGATGAAGAAAAGGCATGACACTGTTAGGCAAGCACAAAAGTTGTATGTCATCCACACCTAGGGTTGCTCTTTTACTTCAAATGTCACAGCATAAACATGCAATAATCTGGACTTGCATCAGGACCCCTTCTTCCAAAACATTGCACATTTATGCTGTGTTTATAAAAAAAAAAAAAAAAAAAAAAAAAAGAAAAGAGAAAAAGTGTAGAAATTAACCCTTTTCATCCCAGAACCATGTATTTATTTTTCTTTTTTTGCACACATTCTACATTTCAAGATTCTTACATAAAAATAAATTTACATTTGTGGTGCTGTTTATCACATCTTTAGTTTTAGTAAAAAATACACTCTTTGAGGTATTTACCTAAGGTCAGCTTTACAGCTTGCTCAAGCCAAATGCACTTCTAAAGCAGCCAGGAGTTTGGTCACATTGGCTTCTGCCAATGTAATAGCTATTTGCAAAGCAATGGAATGGTTACAGAGGGCAGCACTAGCCCTGTAGGGGTTGCTGGTTTCTTTGGTTCATCTACTCTACCAGCAGGGGTGTAGTGGGGTGGGCATGGGTGGGAACGCCGTGCCCTGACTTTTTTTGGGAATAGGCATGCGTGCCCACTCTTACTTTGCAAAGAATTCTTTGGTGGTCTGCCCAGAGCCGCAGACCATGTCTCCATTTGGAATTGCAGGCTCAGGGCAGTGGGCGGGTTGTCTCTCTGAACACAACCCACCTTCTCTCCCAACCCAAGCTCAGATGTGCAATGGGGAGAGTGGGCAGGTTCTGCTATCATGACGTCACTCTGGGGGAGGTTTCTTGCTCTTTGAGTGACACATAGGCAGAAGTGTAGTGGGACAGGCATGTTTTTTTTAACAATAATGCGCATGCGCACTCGCCATGGATAGTTCTTTATTTTTACGACTAACCCCTGTCTACCAGCAGTGATCTTTCTAGGAAACAGACCCAGTAAAACACTAATACACCAATAATGGCTAAACCTTGTGATCAGAGCAGATAAGCCTTAAGGAAAAATGAGTTAGAATAGCTCATGAAAGAGTTAGCAAACTGTTTGATCACAGAACTGAGTAACATACAGATAAAATATAAAAAGTATTTGTCTCCATAAATCATTTGTGATAGGTCTGACTTCAAAAGCATTGAGCAAAAGAATCATGTAGGTAAATAATAACTGCAAACTGGCAATGTACATTGATCTTTATTTGGAAAAATTAACAGACTAGATAGGGTCTACCTGGACCAGGGTGGCTATCAAGCCCAAGATGGCTAGGAAAGTCGGGGAGTTTTTTATAAAAGCTAAGTTACGATATAAGGTTCTGGTTTTGCCAGCCTGTAATGCAGTGGTGAGCTGTGCACAGAATCCTTCAGCAGCAAGGTGGGTAACACAAAAAGCTATGTGACAATTACATATATTGTTTGAAATCGTTGTATTTTACTTTATATTTAAAAAGCAAACATTAAATATTTATTGATAGCATACCTAGAAAAAAACTCTCCACAACATTCAATAGGATTCAAATCACTGCTTTCACAAGGCTAGTTCATAAACTTTAATTTTTTCCTACTTTTTTTTTTTACATTTTTTATTTATTTTTATTTTTTTTCAAATTAAACACGGTGCAAACAAACATAATCTTTTTTATTTTATAGAGCATGGAAACAATTGAGAGCAGCCGTAGTGTAATAAAGTATCACCACATCTTAAGAAATAACAAACAACAAGGGGGATGGGGATAAAGGGGTACGGAGAGTTAGCGAACAATGGGGACATGAGCAGGGGATATGTGTGCTAATGTCAAATTTGGAAAGAGTAAATCCAAAAGACAGAAGCAGAAATGGGTATGAACATTGTCAAGAGGTATACAATTTAGTATGACACAACTAAGGTTCTGTATACATAGGACTTTACCCTATGCCACCTGGGAGAGACTGATTGTGTATTCTGGGGAGTCTTGGTATTTCATCCAGTAGAACCAGTTATTGCGGAACTTCTCTTCTGTGCCATGAATGGTCAATGTAAGATCTTTCATAATCATAATTTCTTTTATCTTACGAAACCACAGTCCAATAGTAGGCGGCATTGACTGTCTCCATTATAAGGAAGAACAAAGGATTGGTAGATCTGTAAATTTAGCCAGTAAAATGATCTTGATCTTCTGGCATGACCAAAATATGTGTAAGTGTGTACCCCTATTAGTGTCACACCTCCAACATTTATTTGGGATACTCAGAAAGATCTAGTGTAATCTTGTTGGGACTCTATACCAGTGTCATGATTTTATACCCCTGCTCCTGATATAAACTGCATATGAAATACTTGTATGACAATAATGTGTTCTTTCTTGGCAAATTTCTTGGTAAGTTTGTTCCATTTTTGGCAAATTTGTTAGATCTGCCACAAACAGATTTTATTTTGCAGTAAAAAAATAGATTTTAAATAATTTAGGAATCTTTTTAAAATTATTTTTCAGACCCAGACATCCACAACCTGTGGGCCTTATCTTTAGATCTTGGAATGATGGCACCATTAATAGTTAACCTAAAAGGTTCTAATCGCTATCACCCTATTCTAATTGCATTTATTACTTTTTCCACCTGATTATTTCAAAACTGTATACAAGCACTATAAATATATAATCATAATGAGTGTACCATGGTTATAAATGATCAGGTTTGTACTGATAAAAATTGTACACAATTAAGTTTCTTTGGAGAGAAAAATAATGTTAGTTATTAGGAAAGCTTTACAATACCAGCCATATGCACTTTTTAAGTGTAGTCTACAAACAATTCACATTCCCCTTCTTTCTGTGAACAAAGCATTACTTTGAGCTGGATTATTAAAATCTTTCTAACCTGATTTCTGGAGCTGTTTGTCAGTCTTTAATGCTTCTTGTTAAGTCTTTCTCCTAAGAACAAGTCTGGTAAGTGTTAATCAAGGTGTTCCATTACTAGAGTTAGGAAAAGTTTTGTGGTTTACAAAGTACACAGATTTGAAATGGTGCGTATGGCTTTTAGGTTGTTTTGGTAAAACTAATCTTATTACTCGTCAAATCCTCAACATATTGCTTTATAATTTTTATAGTTCTAGAAGAATCTTGCATGTTGCTTAGAAAGCACTTAAGCATATTATTTATTCAGTGGTTTTTAAGTTTTTTTTTTAAAGTATTTTGAGTGTTCGAAGAGAAGGCATCCTTAACACTGATGTCATATGACAGCTAGTCAATGAAGGGAAAAATCAGTGGTGCCTAGGTCTTTTCCCTCACACTAAATTATAGAATTAATAGGCTTTTAGAGTAGACTGGCAGATAGTTACTGTGAATAAGACAATTAAATGTGGGAAGCCACTTTTCTCAGCACATTTCATTTTAACGAGAGGCTTTGAGACTCAATAAATCTTTTATTTTTACTCCTCTTGCTTCGCACTTTCAAAGTCTTGTATGGGTCATGCTTCCATGAGAAGTACCAAGAAAAACTGGGTAAGACTTTTCCTATGTAAGATTAAACACATTTCTACCTCAGTGTAATCAACTAATTTTCCTAACAAATTCACAGAAGCAGTATATATCAAAGCTCAAATGGCATGATTTATGAAAGCTCTTCAAGGCTGGAGAGGATACACTTTCATCACTGAACTTGGGTGAGAAGAAAATCTTCATAATACTGTACTGAGTGATATAATGGACTACATAGAATAGATCAATGGTAGTTACATACCTAGGAAAGTTGAACAGAGATAGAAAGTCCATCAATTTAAACTACAATTGAAAAAAAGAGATTCCTTTTGTGGGATTTGTAGTTTTTGTTTAGACCTACTATAGGATGTAGATGAATGTAACAATTTTGACTTAACTTATACCAAAACTCTCATTGATCTATTTGTACCTTTTTGGGTATATCCGGGAGAGTATAGTTTATTTACTTAGTTTTTCATTTTTGTGTTTCATTTTTTTTTATCTTTTTTTATCTTTTTGTATGTTGTATCATTATTAAAGTAATGGTGTTTTATTTTACACTGAAAGCTAAACAGAGAGCACTAGAGGTTTTGAATGGGGAGTCCCCATTTAACCACTAGTGCCGGGGATCGCACACTGAGCTGATCAATTAATGCAGCCGGCGTTGCATTCATTGATCAGCACCGCCTTCGGGTTTTTTTTTTGAAAATTTGTTTTGTTTTTATAAAAATTCAAGCTCGGTGAATTTACACCAGCCGTTCTCGCTTACAATTTCAGTAAGCGAGAACGGCCAAATTCGCCGTTAAATTAAAAACTCGCTTGCTTATCCCTACTTCCATGCTGAGATAGAGCCAGAGGGAGCCAGGCTGAGAGAGAGCCAGAATGTTCCAGGCTGACAGAGAGCCAAAGGGAGCCAGGCTGAGAGAGAGTCAGAGTGTTCCAGGCTGAGAGAGAGCCAGAGTGTTCCAGGGGGACTGGGGAGAGATTATGATATAGATTTCCTAAAGATTGGAGAGAAGACTGTGGACTGAGCTTACCAAGTCTGAATGAACTGTGAGTAGATTCTGTTTACCCCATTTGCATGAACTGTGAACCACTGGGGCTTACAAGTGGAGAGATAGCACACCTTAAGTGAGGCAGCTAGTTGTCTAGTCGAGCCATTGTTTTGTTTTTTTCTAAATGGCTGTCATAATAAAGCCTGCAGGTGGACTGGACTTTTAAGCCTGGACTTTTAAGTTGATTTAAAGCATTGCTCCCTTTTATTGTGATCTGTTTGATTCCTGCTGCCTAGAGCAATTCCCCACAACCACCACAATATATATATATATATATTGTGGAGGGTTAAGGTCTGGATCGCCTTTGCTGGGCAAATATACCTCCCTTCCACCACCAATCCTGCATTGGTGTCACATACCCCCCCCCTGCTCAGGCAAGTGGGACTGAGCAACTGAAACTAACAGACAGTGCACCCAGGACAACGCATCTGCGTTTCCTTGCCATTTCCCTGGCCTGTGCTCCACTGTAAAATTGTAAGCCTGCAGGGCCAGAAACCATCTTGTCACTCTCGGCTCAGGTTCATCCACTTCAGAGGGGCATGATCAGTGACTAACCGAAACTTCTGACCCAACAAGTAATATTTGAGTGATTCTAAAGCACACTTGATGGCCAAACACTCCTTCTCTACCACTGCGTAGTTCCTCTCAAGCTTATTTTGTTTCCGACTCAAGTAAAGCATGGGATGCTCCTCTCCATTAATATTCTGTGACAACACTGACCCTATTCCTGAGTTAGAAGCATCTGGCTGTGCCACAAATTCTTTTTTTAAGTCAGGGGTCATCAATACTGGTTGGGAACAAAGAGCCCGCTTTAGAGTCTGAAACGCCTCCTCTGCTTCATGGTTCCATTTTATCATCCCTGACCCGCTTCCCTTGGTGAGATCAGTTAAGGGAACTGCTATAGTTGGAAAATTGGGTATGAAGCGTCTATAATAGCCAGTAATCCCCAGGAATGCCTTCACTTCAATCTTGGCAATTTGGGGCTTGACTACACCTCTCCCAATAATGTAACCCAAGTACTTGGCTTCTTCTAGATCAATGCTGCATTTCTTGGGGTTCGCAGTCAACCCTGCTCTCCTCAAATTATCATTCACTGTCTGTACTTTGAGTAGGTATGTCTCCCAGTCCGCACTATGTATCACTAAGTCATCAAAATAAGCAGAAGCGTACTGTCTATGTGGCCTCAAAACTATGTCCATCAGCCGCTGAAATGTTGCAGGAGCCCCATGCAGTCCAAAAGGCAAAGTTACATACTGGAATAGGTCATCAGGTGTGGAAAATGCTGTCTTCTCTTTGGCAGCGTCCGTCAGGGGTATTTGCCAATACCCCTTTGTCAGGTCTAAGGTCGTAATGTAACGGGCTGTACCCAGTCGGTCTATAAGTTCGTCCACTCATGGCATAAGGTATGCATCAAACTTAGACACTGCATTCAACCTCCTAAAATCATTACAGAACCTTATGGTGCCATCAGGCTTTGGAATTAATACAATAGGACTTGACCATTCACTATGAGACTCCTCAATTACTCCCAACTCCAGCATCTCTTTCACTTCTTTTGAGACTGCCTCTTGTCTGGCCTCAGGAATCCTATAAGGTTTGACATGGACCCTAACCCCAGGTTCAGGTTATAATATCGTGTTTTATGAGTGGTGTCTGCCCTCTCTGCCCTTTTCAGAAAAAAACCCTCTGTTCTGAGCAACCAGCTGTCTGGCTTTCTTCTTTTGGACATCAGAGTCTCGGCTATTCCGACATCAGGCATTGTTGCCCCAGCATTGATGGGTGGAGCAAGTGCTGCTGCCAGGACTGGCCGGTCTTTCCAAGGTTTTAACGGATTTATATGGTAAATCTGTTCTGGCTTTCTTTTACCTGGTTGGTATAGTTTATAGTTCACTTCACCCACTCTTTCAATAATTTCAAACGGACCTTGCCATTTAGCCATAAATTTACTTTCCACGGTGGGGACGAGAACTAGTACTCAATCTCCTGGTGTGAGTGTTCGGATCTTGGCCCCCCTATCATAAATCATTTTCACATTTCTTTAGCCACATCTAACAAACCACGTGGATGCCTACCGTATACAAACTGAAAAGGTGAAAACCCTCTGGACTGCGGTACTTCCCTTATGGCAAACAGCAGATATGGGAGCAAAAAGTCCCAATTTTTTACATCCTTATCTACCACCTTTCTCAGCATTTGTTTCAGAGTCTTATTAAATCTTTTGACCAATCTGTCAGTTTGGGGGTGATAGACTGATATACGTAGTTGGCTAACTTTAAAAAGCCTGCAAAGTTCCTTCATGACATTAGACATAAAGGGCATCCCTTGATCTGTGAGTATTTCGTTTGGAATACCAAACCAACTAAACACATGGACCAGTTCTTTTGCGATGGTCTTTGATGAGGTATTGCGCAAACGGTATGGCCTCGGGGTAACGGGTAGCATAATCCATTATGACTAAAATATGCTGGTGACCCCAAGCTCACTTTATTAGGGGGCCAACCAAATCCATCCCGATGCGCTCAAAGAGTATTTCAATAATCGGCAAGGGCACCAAAGGGCTGCGGAAATGGGGCATAGGGGCT
>NC_092858.1:144288191-144292985 GCF_032062135.1 Pyxicephalus adspersus
GGGATTTGGAACCACTAACTGCTGTACCACCTCCTCTCCCTTCTTGTCTATCTGATACAAGTCATTCTCTAGAGCCATGTAAGGAAAAGCAAGCTTAAAACCAGACTCCACAGGATTCCCATTTATGACTTTTATATTCTCTCTGGCTCGCGTAAGGGTAAGGTCCTTCATTTGTTCACTTTGAAAGTCGTCTTTCCTAACGTCTAGGTCAGGCATACCCCGAAGTGTTACCCCTTCCGTCTCCGTCTCTGACGCAGACTTATCTAGGTCTCCGGTCATACCAGAGAATGGAAAAGGGGTGGAGCTATCTCCCGATACCTCAACTACCTCCCCTAGTGGGGAATCCTCTAAGGGTTCTAGGCTTATATCTGATGCTGTCACTATTTGCGGTGCACCTCTTTGCACCAACTTGGACTCCCATAATTTCCAAAAATATGGAAAATCTCTCCCAAGAATAACCTCATGTATTAGTGCTGGGACTAATCCAACTTTTTGAAGCACTGACCCATAAGGAGTTGTAATATAAGCAAGGGATGTCTGGTATTCACATGTATCCCCATGCACACAAGTCACCGTGAATGTGTCTGATTCACTGTCAGAGGGGCCTATAAGGCCTGCTTTCACCAGTTACTACACTCCCTGAGTCTAGCAGTGCAGTCACACTTTGATCATTCACTTTTAACTCACACAAATGTTTTTCCGCGCTGTATGAACCTGCCGCAGTACATACCACTTGCGCAAACATAGACATGCAGTTCTTCATAAAGGCAACATCACATTGCATAGGTTCAGTAGTTATAGGACAGTTCACTGCAATGTGTCCCAACTCCTTACACCGAAAACATCTTATATGCCCTTTGTTTACTCCAAAATTATACACCTTGGGCTTTCCTGAGCCCACAGTCTCATTATCTTCTTCATTTAAAGTCTTCACATTTCTCCCAGCTCCTTTATGCCCCAGAACAGTCTTACCAGGAACTCTTGGAATCCGTGGGGTTGAGGGCTGAGAATTATTTAGAAGTTCCTCAGCCGCAGAGTATCGCTCCACCAGATCCACAAGCTGGTCTTCTGTCTTGGGGTCCCCATGACTCACCCACTTCCTTAGGGCTGGGGGTAGCGATCTCAGGAACTTGTCGAGGACCACCCGCTGCACCACGTCGGGGGCTGATAACATCTCTAGTTGTAGCCACTTCCGGGTCAAATGGATGAGATCGAACATCTGCGAACGTGGGGGCTTATCCATTTTATATGTCCACTGATGTACTCCTTGGGCTCTGACTGCTCGGGTAACACCTAGCCGAGCCAGTATCTCAGACTTAAGTTTATCAAAGTCCTTGGCAGCCTCAGGTTCCAGGTCAAAAAAAGCTTTTTGCGCCTCACCTGCAAGAAATGGGGCAAGCAGTCCTGCCCACCGTGTCTTTGGCCATGCCTCCTGCACTGATGTCCTTTCAAAGGTAGTCAGGTAAGCTTCCACATCATCCTCTGCTGTCATCTTTTGCAAAAAGTGACCCACATGGATAGTTGTCTGCTCTTTTCTTGGCTGTATCACTGGAAGACATGCCACATGCTGCACCACTTCCTGCAAGACTTGACGGTCTTTTTTCCTGGCCTCTATCAGGGTGGTTAGCTGCGCAGACAGTAAGCGGTTGGCTTCTTGCTGGGTTGCATTTGTGCGCTGTTGTTCTCTGGTTGCCTCCAGCTGGGCTGCCACAGACTGTATCAGGGCTTTTACTACGTCATCCATTTTCAGTCTTTATTGTGGTGCCCTCATCCTCCACCACTTGTGAGGGGTTAAGCTCAGGATCGCCTTTGCTGGGATCAAACGACACTTGTCTGGTTCATTCAATTCAGATCACACACTGAGGTATAAGTGTTAAGCTGACTTAAAGCCAGGTTTATTTGAAGGCTTCTGATAAAATAACAAAAACAGCAAAAGAAAACCTCGCCTGTCCGGCACTTACTATACATCCGACGTTCCTGTCTATCAGCTGGAGGGCTTCTCCCTGTCAGCTCAAACCAAAGCTTTCAGCAACCTTTTACTCAGGTTTGAGTTCATTCACACAGACCAACTTTCTGTGTCCCCAGGCAGAGAGAGACTGACTGAACTCCTGGCTCTGTTATATCCCCACCCTCAGTGCTGCTGCATTAATTACCTCGCAGGTGAGAGTCTTCCACCTTGGGCAAATATACCTGCCTTCCACCACCAATCCAGCATTGTATATATATATGTGTATATATATATATATATAAAACAAATTCTTTACAAGAAATCTTTTATTCAAATGAATAATTTGAACTTGATTAATCAAGTTTTTAAGTCAGTAACAGATCACAGAAGCAGTTGAGCAGCTGAAATTTCCAATTTTCCAATCCAATTTCCCTGCAGCCTCTTTGCCTTTGATAACTAATGTTCTCTACATTTTCTAAAACAAATACACCTTGTTTATCACAAAAAAAGTTAGTATATCAAATATTTTAAATGTAATACCTGAGGTTGAAATAGAAAAGTTAATTGAACTAGACTTTTTTTTAACAATCCATAATGATAAATGTAACTTCAAAAAATTAGTTTTGAATTTTAAAAGTGGTGACTTTCTTTGTGTAAGCTGCAGTCATAATTTTTTTTTCATGAGGCTGGTCATGTATTTGCCTTCAGCTTTTTTGTTTTAACAGGGTTGTTTATAACTGTTTTGATTCATAAAACCCTTGATAAGGAAGCTGATATTACAGGAAGTGCATTAACTGAATTTAGTTTCCCATAAAGCATCGCAATGTACAGGCTGCTGTGTTTTCTCTTCTTAAATATGCACTTACAGGTTGCAATGAATGCCATTAATTAAAAGAGGGAGCTGTACTGTAAAAATAGAGTTTGCCAGGAAATGCATCCTAGATAGTTTCAGGTAAATGCTTAGGAGAGGAACTCAATGCCAGAGGTAGAAAACATAATTAGCAAGCACAGAATTGGATTTAAAATCTCAAGTATCATATCTAAGATACTGGTAGCAAAAGTATGGCCATTCAATAGTCATGGTGGATTTCAATAGCCTTATTGGTATTCCTAATGTTTGTCTTTATTATTCCAGTACTGTGATTGTTACTGGTATAGATGTAAATGTGAACAGCGAAATGCAGTGGTGTATGTAATCTACTGCACAGTGTACAGAATGGGGAAGTTAAAAACACCCAACAGACCTTATACCCATTTTATAGCTCTTATTAGTCGAACTAGAGGTTGTAACTTGTTAGGTTGCACATCCTTCCCAGCAGCCTTCCTTTTATGCCACTTTTCCTTGACATAACGTTAACCTATTTCCTGTCCATTATTCCCCTTCCTTTTCCATTAATGGGCCTGATTTCATTTATCACTATCGTGTGATGTGTAGGTGGAGCTATATTATAATAATTTCTTGGGTTTTGTCTTTATAATACTCTAAAGACTACTGATTTTTCTATACTATACCCCAGAACAGTGTTTCTCAACCAGGACTCCTCCAGAGTTTGCTAGAGGAATTGTTGAGCAATGGAAAATTGTGGCTCTTATGTCAGTTACTACTGACACCAAAAATCTTTTTGGCTATCTGTAAGGGTGGCAATCTTCCCACAGGCCAGAAATGTTGGAAGCATTGTTTCCAATGGCCTTTAAGCTAATATACTGTGAGCTGTGGACATAATCATTGCAGGAGGGGTTCTCTGAAGACCTGTAAGTTATTTCAAGAGTTACCCCATGGTAAAAGGGTGCCTTAGACTAACAAAAAAAACAACACCAAAATGTATATATTGCAATTTATGGAAGATAGTTGATAGTTTACAGGAGTCAGTGAGATATTAGTATTTTTTTTTTAATGAAAGTTTGCACATTCTCCATCAAATGGAAGCTCTTTGGGGCAGGGTCTTCCCCTTCTTTGACACTGTCTGTATCTGTCTGTTATTTTCACCCCTATTTAAAGTACACCGCTGCATAATATGTTGATGATGTATATATAAAACCTGTTTATTTCATAATAATATTAGTAATAATAATATTAATAATGTAACTTGAACTTCAATCAGAAGGTTCCAGGCTGAGAGAGCCAGAGGTTTACAGGCTGAGAGAGAGACAGAGTGTTCCAGGTGAGGATGAGCGAGAATGCCTTTAGCATTCTTAGGAAAATTTCCTCGAACTTCCAATGGGTCCGCAAAATTTCGGTGAACAGATTTCACAAAACCTTCAGAAGATCAAGGAAATTATTACAGGAGGATTTTCAGGGCTACAGTCATTCTTGAAGTCCTAGGAAATACAGTCCGGTGACCGGGGAAAGTGAACTGCAGATGAACTCTCAATGGAGAAACTCCATTGGGAGTTCGCCGCAGTCACAACTTATTTGAGGCACTCCCGTGCCTCCAATCAGCTGTGACTGCAAAGTATCCATGGTCATCGGGCTGTACTTATCAGCCCGGTGACCGCGGGAACTAAACTGCAGATGAACTCTCAATGGAGAAACCCTATTGAGAGTTCATCTTTTAGTTCCACTGCGATCCCCGGCCACTAGAGGTTAACCTCCCAACCGCTAACCCCGTACTTTTCCGTGCAAAAAATTTTTGCAACTATGGATAACCCCGTACTTTTTCGTCTACATTAAAATCCCACTTACCTGGTCCCGCTGTGCTTATCCAGCATCGAGTCCATGTTCCAGCGTCGGGTCCGTGTTCCAGCGTCGTCCTCCAGCGTCGGGTGTCCTCTCCTTAGAAGAAAAAGCCGGCCGGCTTCCTCTTCTAAGCCGGCCAGCTTAGAAGAGAAAGCCAGCCGGCTTAGAA
>NC_092858.1:144293829-144328750 GCF_032062135.1 Pyxicephalus adspersus
ATTTTTTATATTCATGATATCTACTAGAACCCTGTTCGGACATATTTCTGTAAGTTACAGGTCTACAATTTAAAAAAAAAAAATTCAATAAAACCTGTAACGCTTTTGGTACAGAAATCTAGACATCAGTGTAACGCCCAGGTGGTTAATGAACCTCTAGTGCTCTGGGATCGCAAACAGGAGGGTTCCCAGGGCTGCAAGAATTAATGCAGCCCTGAGAATCCTCCTGTAATGATTTCCTTGATCTTCTGATGGTTTTGTGAAATCGGTTCACGGAAATTTTGCGGACCCATTGGAAGTTGGGAAATTTTCTCAAGGATGCCAAAGGCATTCTCGCTCGTCACTTTTCACGCTTTTTTTAAAGGATACTTCTCTTCAATGACTTGGCAGTCTACCAGCCTTTTATTTTAATTCCTAATATAAACTCTGAGCAGGTGCATAGAGAATGGGGATATAGCAGAATGATGGGACCTGACTGTATGGCTTTAGTGCTTCCATTGTAGACTTAGGATTCATTTCTTCACAGTGCCAGCTGTTTTAGAGGTTAGTGAGAGCTTGCTATAGTGGTAATTTAGTGCTTTTAAAGACAATGTAGACATTCAATGTCTGTGGATTAGCTGCAGTTCTAATCTCATGGTTTGAGTTTAGATGTGGATTATATAAAAAGATATTTTTTCCAACAACGTTTCGGTTTCCAGTTGACCTCAACTGTTTTTGGCAACATTGATTTCCACATTCATATTTCCATACATATTTAGATCATGGGACTGACTGCACTTGTAAAAGCACATAGTGGTGATGTAAATTTTAACAAAAGTGCTAAAAGTTCAAAGATCAAGGTGATTTGCATTTTGGCCTAGGTACTATCACAGATGTGTGGGTCAAATGTTCCCCCATAACTAAGGATACCATGTATCCTTCCCATCTATACTGGGAAGCTGGAAAGAAAGCAGGTTAGGTGAGTACATACCTACCAACTTTAGAAGGTGGGAGAAACACATTAAATCAAGCAATAAAAACAAGGCACTGTCTCTGACAGTCTTCTGTGTGGTCTTAATTGTCTAAAGTAGGATGTAGATAACTGCAAATGTGTAATATAATGGGCAATCTTTTTGTGATGTCAAATGCTACACTGACCAATGGTCATTTCTATCAAATAGATTCACCATTGCTGCTTTGAAGTGTGCAAAACCTATGAAACACATTTTGTAACATTTTTGTCCAAAAACATGCTTGAACCCAGGCTTTTTCTATTTAAAGTTGCCCTGAATACCAAGCAATTGGATAGATTAGTATACAGTTTTGGTATACTGTGGTAAAATAAATTAATAATTCATGGATTGAAAGAGAAACAATGTTTTGTGCCATGCATATTGTAACTTTCAAATATTAAAACATCAGTTAAAACAATAACTTAACAACTACTATAAAAATATCAGTACTAACATTTCCAAGACATATATTAACCATGAACTGTTAAAAATAAAGTTTGCTGATCAGTCAACATATGCTTTCCCTTTCTAAGTGATTCTCTGATTTCATCTCACATTTTCATAGTGGCATAAAATGTCAGCATAACTAGTAAACTGGTGACAGATTGAATCAATTTCGCAACATGATGTTTACTATTGCAAGAGAAGAGCATATACAAAAGGTTATTCCACATAAATTGATGCGTGGGCACCATTTCAGCTGTATGCTTTTAAAGGAAGCATATTTCTATAGGCCTGTGCAGAAAGGTTTATATCGGCCTTTGAAAATTTTCTTGTAAATGTTTTTATAATAGCAGAAAGGTTTACATTCAGCTCCTGATAATATATTTCTATGTCATCTGATATCCCATTTACCCATTACCCATTGCTACTTTCCTCGGCAGGTTGCCCTCGTAGCATTGTGGATAAATCAGACTGGCCACAGCAACGATTGAAGATGTCTCCTGTAATTTCCATTGAAATAAGGTTATTAAGAATAAGGCAACCTTAAAAGGCAAAGGTCCTCAAATCCCATCTCCATACCCAGCAGCCAAAACAGATACCTGAGAAAAGTACAATTCAGATTTTGACCTTTCATACTATACTGTAACTCAGTATAGATCATACTATAATGTAACTGAATTTATATTGCAAAAAAAGGCAAATATGACCAAATATAAATATAAGATAATATACATTTAAATTATATTTCTGAAATGGCATGAAAACATATATAATAGCATACAACACTTTGGGATCCTTGTAAGTACTTGTATAAGTGACAAAAGAATGATAAATTAAAAATACTAAAATTACATTTGAATGCAGAATATAAATACTATATATATATATATATATATATATATATATATATATATATATATATATTAATACATATATAAATATTAAATTCTGCATTCAATTCTGCATTAATTTTACTATATCTCCAACAGTGTTGTACAGCAAGCTCAAAAGTGTTCTCAATCACTCCCATTAAACTGTATGGGACCAGCTGGGAACCACTTTGTACAAACATTTGATAGCAATTGTATTGCGGTGGAGCTGCAGTGCAGTTCCTGGTAGGGGCATGTTGGTTTTGACCATGTGGCTGCATTTTCTCTTCTGGGTGATGGAACTCATCACCATCGCAATTAAAAAGCATTAACCTGTGGTGCAGTTTGCCACTCCCGGGCAGCAGTTTCCTATGCTCACTGTGTGGTTTTGGACCAAAAGTCTAAAAAATGCTCTCTTGTTCTAGTTTGAAATACCTGCCTGAAAACTGACTTGACAATCTCCTTCGGTATCCACATCTTGCCAAGAAAACCCAAGGTATGATAAGGACAATTATCCAAGGGATTGCCATTGACCAGACAGTACAAGGACATTTATTCAACCACAACTTAGGAAGTCTTCTTTCTCAATTGTGTTTAGAGACATCTGCAAGCAAAGCATTTGCAAGTGTTTTTGCCTTTGTGTGTGTTGTGCTGATCTACAGATTTCCTGCAATGCATTCTAAAAATAGTTTTATTAAATGATGTTTTATGTATGTATATGGATTGAAAAAAATTACTTTAAAATATATAATTTTGTATTTTCATAATGTTTTTAAAATGACATTAAATTCTGTTTTCTTTTCTGTTTAAATACCAATATTAATTGTCTGTAACAAAATTACGATTGTTTACTATGAAAAAGAAATGATCATCCTTTATATATAGAACCATACATTTTTCAGGAAATGCTACAGCTCTTGTTTTGTATATATTCAGTACAAATACCCGTACGCAGGTACATATTTATTTTCTAATATTGGTGCATCCTATAATTTACATTAACAATCTCCTTTGAACTATACTGTCATGAAATATGTAATACATAGTACATACTTATGGAACATTCCAATACGAAAACACACCCTGTGGAATGGGAAAAATAGTAGTAAAGGAATAAATATGTCACAAATGACCATGGTTAAAAATCTCTACTGCCCTGTAAAATATTTCATTTGGCATCTAAATGGATGTTTATAGATATTTCAAAGCCTAACGTGGGTCATAGCAAACCCATACAGCTAATAAACTTCTATGGATACTTTATGCAGCTCAATTTTCAAAAGAGAATTAAAATCCCAACAGTCTTTGCAGAAGGCTATTTGGTATATTGAAAATTCAGAAAGTGTGTATCTATAGGAGAATAAAGGACTTTAAAGTCAGAAATATTGTTATATCCAAGCCACTGGCATTAACCTTAGGGGAAAATGTGTTACAAAATACCAAACATGGATCGATTTTCTTCTTAAAGTAAGATAAAAACACTAATTTATTGAGAAGCGAATTCACATTATGGCACAGTGATAGTAATTCTGGACAGGTGATTGATAACATGGATATCTGTCTCAGATTACTATAAGAGTGGATTCTGGTTCTCTTTGATAGTCCTGAGTTCAAAAGATTTCTTTAAGATGGAGTGTTCCATCCTAACTTCCCTAACAGTTCATACAATACCTTATCTTATGCAAAGGTACTAATCTAGTAACTGATAGTCTTGGCACTTAATTTTGTCCTGTTGGAGATAAATGGAACATAAGTATAACCTGTTGAATCTGATAAAGGCCAATTTTGTTCAAATGTTTTATGAACTAAAAGAAAATGAAAATTAATTCCTAGGAAAAAGGAAGAAGATGGTGGTGCCCAGCGCTGGGGCAAAGGAGGAATGCAGGATGACGTGGGACCAAAATGAGGCCAGCTGTGGAGGCATCAAGAGCTCTGCAGAAGTAAAGGTAAGTGTTTTTTTGATGTTTTTGAAAGTTCCACTTCAACTTACCTTAACCTCCCTAGCGGTTAATTTCTTTGGGTTTTTATATGACTAAAAGCGGTACATTGTTCTTCATGAAAATTTATTTTACAGTATAATATAATAGTATGAGTATAATGAAAGAAAAAAAATAAATAAATATATATATATATATATATATATATATATTTTATTTTTTATTTTATTTTTTTAAATACATATTATACTCATACAATCATATATACTGTAAAATAAATGTTCTTGAAAACATTGTACTGCTTTTACACATATAAATCCAATGTATTGCATTCAATACAGTTATTTTGTATTGAATGCAATACAAATGGATTTTGAACTTCCTGCCTCGCCCCGCAGGCGCACCGGTGACTCATCGTGTGCAGAAGCGGGCCGGAAGAAGAAGATGGAGATTGCGGCAATGGACGATGCGGGGCGCCGGCGGATCAGGTAAGGCTCTATTTACTATTACTTCCCATAGGATTACCTACCCCAAGTGTGACTCAAGGTTACTGCTTTTTGCAACTTTTTTCTACCCCGAGTCACACACGGGGTTACCTCTAGGGAGGTAATGGAGTTCAGTACAGTAATAAGGAATCCATTAGACATTTACTGCCAGCTACGCAGTATATGTAGCTTCTGTAAAGACCTGCAAGGGGAAGGGGAGGATAGTTGCGCCTCCAGCGAAAGGCTGGGATAACTATCATGCCTGCAGAGTATACTGAAAAGGGAACTCCTTCAAGGTAACCTGTGGGTTGGTGTCACTTTGGGACCTGTGGGATTATGGTTTCACTTTGACAACCTGGTCTCGCTTTGTGTTTGTGTGCTGACAGAGGCTCCTAATACAGAGCAAAGTTCTGGGGATCTTTTTCAACCCCCCACCTAACACATTTATATTTTGTGACATAAAACTAAGTTAAATGATTTCACTTCTTGCACACTGAGTCCCATATGTAGAAAGTTTGCAAATATAGTTTAGGTATTGTTGTTTCTGTACAGCCTTAAAGGTAAATGGTTAACAACTATTTGAAGCGTGTCAAGAGATACTTGTTGCTTTGAAATCTGTCTAAAAAGCAATTTGCCTCATTTTAGAGATATCTATTCTCTTTTGCTATTGTGTCTACATGACAATAAGTAAATAGAAACATCTGAATTGAGAAAGGGTTTAACCATTCCTTGTGCTCTATATAAATTCAGTATTTTGATCCTCAATTTCTTACTTTTCATATTTTATTTAGTAACTTTTTTCTTCTTGCAGTTACAGAATGTAATTTAGACTTGATGAGTTATAAGACACACGGCTACTTGACAGCATGAAATGCCTACTTGACAGCAGGAAAATAATGCATTTTTTATGTATAGCAGTAATGGAGATACATACCCATGCAGTATAGACCTCAGTGATAAATGTGCTTGGTAATAGATGTGGAGATTGATAGGAAGGTGAGAGTGTGCTAAGTGGCACTGAACAAACTGTATACTGAAAGTTTTACTGTATTTCATTCAAAATACCAAAATTTCTGAAGGCTATGCACCTTAACTAAATAACAAGAAGCCTAGGGCTGCCAAAATCTGAAAAAATAGAAGGTCATTTTGCCAAAATAAATATTGATAAATATTGTCTGCCATGCTAATACATATATTATACACGAACACCAGCCCTTTTTAACCAGGGTTTATATGTATCCTTAGGGTTCCTCCTAAAATTGCTAGGGTTCCTTGAGCAGTGGTTTATTGACCTCCCATTTGATGGTGTCTGCATAGTTCCTGGGCTGATGCCACTCAGTAGAGCTAGCTGAAGAACACCAATGTGTTTTAGCTGTCGGGAAGGGTGACAGTCTTACCACTATTGTAAGTGGTATTCGACTTACCCCCAATGAAGAAGCATTTTTTCCCATTGACCACAATGAATTGGTTTCTTTAAGGGTCCCATGATATCTAAGAAAAAAAAAACATTTCAAGGGTTCATTTGTGTTAAGAAGGTTGAGAAAAGGTTGACAAAGTCTATTTGTCCATTTATGTTCCTGTGGGAGCTGTGGGAAGAGCCCCATTATGCACATTACCAAGGTCTTTGACAGTCTAATTCAGACCTTTAATGATAAATTGTTAAAAAAATTTAGTAATTTTATCATTTCAAGCCATGAAAGTCTAAAAAAAATAAATGTAAAGGAAAGCAATGTTCTGGAAAAAAAAAATTGATTTCAAACATATTGTAATGGAACATGCACTAATAATCGAGTTTCCTGATTTAATTTTCCTAGGAATAGTTGTCACCTTGACATTCCCTGTAGTTAAGTCTTAATTAGGCCTCAAACAGATTGCCAACCATCTTAGTGTTAAATCATTGTATGTGGCAATTCTAAGTTGGTTTGTACTGAACTTTGAAACATTAGTTTGGGTCCTAAATCGTTACAAGACTTCTTCTACATGACAGTATCATAAAGCAAGCATTTGGATTCACTTTAAAAGGCTAGTACCAATGGGCAACATACCAAGACAGCATTATTTATGTTAAAAATGAAAAAGAAAAGGTTAGCATAAACCAGATGAATTTTTTTGGCATTTATGCACAATATCTAATCACAATGCATGGACGCTAAACTAAGCAATGAAACCTCCTTGCAGACAGATTATACAATCTGTAATCTCTGCACTAGACAGGAAGCCTGTCATGTTATGTTCAGATACAGATTTGTACAGGTGATGGATTTAGCCTATTAAAAAAATGGAAGACAGAAAAGGGACAATTCTTTTAGAGCACAAAGAAGCCGTTAAACGACCTTTAAGAGAGGAAGAAATCATTGTCCTTTTATAGAAACCTTGGGAGCCCTATTTGCACGACC
Source organism: Pyxicephalus adspersus (assembly GCF_032062135.1). Lineage (NCBI taxonomy): Eukaryota > Metazoa > Chordata > Amphibia > Anura > Pyxicephalidae > Pyxicephalus > Pyxicephalus adspersus. The sequence goes on from NC_092858.1 coordinate 144,300,953, forward strand.
TGTATGGAGAAAATATCAATAGATTTTCTCATCACATGCGGTGGTGACAAGGAAAGGTTCCCAGCACAACAACTATCAAAAACAAAATTCTTTTAGATAACCTTTACAAAGACACCCAAAGACACATTTGTGAAAGGGAATTTAGATCCATATTTTCTCATTCTATTTTTGGAATGTGCCTTTCATATATATTTATATATATATATATATATATACTACAACATAACAGTTACTTTTTTAAAATTTTCTTACTTGAGTCTTTACTGTTGCTTTACCAGCCTGACAATAGGGTTCAGGATAGGTAGATAGATAGATAGATAGATAGATAGATAGATAGATAGATAGATAGATAGATAGACAGTGATATCTATTTTAAAGATTTTATGTCAATTGGTTTTGCAATTTTTCCTATATTGCTGAAATTGTTTCTAACAAAATGCAGATAATCAAAAAGTAGTGTAATTTTAGGGGGAATCTGTCAAATAGAAATATATCAGTTGGTATTTATGTGCTCCTTTCTAACTGTTTTAATTTTTCCAAAAAGACCCAGAACAGTGGGGAATTTGGAACCGTTGACCTCATTTCAGAGTTTAGGGAATGGAGGAAATAGTCAAGTATGGCTCAGGACAGCATTAAAGGTTGGCGAGGGCCATGTTTATATATACATATGCTAAGGCACCAGCTTCCTTTATGGGTTATGGCCTTTACTCATACAAAAATGACAGAGAAGGTTCTTGGAGACCTCTCACAGTATCAAAAACTGTATTTACAGGTAGACCACTTTACATCACTATTTGCTGATCCTGCCCTGATTGATGTCTGAAGTATCCCCACACATATCTTATTACTTCTGGTGCCGGAAACAAATGCATCTCAGTAGAATTGTCACCTACTTTATGATTTAAAGCAAACTTGCAGGACAGGAATTGGGATGAAGTTTAGTTTGCTGTCAGTTAGAGTTTGCAGCAAGTGTTACACATTTATCCTTGTGATATGCAAAAAGGCAAATGTTGGCTATTCTGATATGCTGAGAATTATGCTGGGAGCCTAATGCTAATGTAAATGGTGTGCAGTGTTCCCACAGGTTGGTGGTTGTCAAGGGGTGCTACTTTAATCCATTAAATAAATAAGGGCTGTGCAAATTAAACGTTAACCTAAAAAATGTTCCCTTTGTAAAGTGAGTGATTTATAAGGCAAGCCTATGTACACTAAACTAATTATGTGTGAAAAAATTGATCGTTGCTAGCACATCAATGGTTGATTGATGCATGCATAACTTTATCATATTAACTATGCTTAGTGAGCATTTACTTAGCATTTGCTAAGTACAGTCTATAAACCTTTAGTAAATGAACTCCCAAATTTTTAAAGAACTGTATTTTGTGAAGAACAACAGAGATATAACGGTTACCTACACTTTATCCTTACCTCCTTGTATGATTTACAGTTATAACCTTCAGAAGTTTCTCTTTATCCCATTCTTGGCAATAGTATGTACCAGCTCTAATACCTTTATACCCTTGATGGGCCAGGACCAGGATTTTTACATTACAGTTTACGTAACTTTGTCATTAACAAAGATTAGCAAAAAATACAAACATGTATTTGTTTCATGTGACCAATGTTGGTTGTTTAAAAAATAGTTTTATAAAGTTTTTTTTTTTTTTTTTAGCCCTTTAAAATTAAACTAAAATAAATTTTCTGGTACGAAGCAGGACAAAGTTATTTGTAAATAAAATAATACTTTTATGTTGATTGGTTTTGCACATTTATTACACTAACTTAAAAAGGAGAAAGATAAGAAGATTGATCAGCTGGTGTTTGCATTGGTTGAAAGATTTTATTTCTTTATGAACTATGATATCCTGTGAGCATCTTTCTACTTGGCTGCTAGGAGTTAGGCAAAATATTTTATTTGACATTTCGTTGAAAATAAATGTTTTTTTTTCTTTCATGAATTTCTGTTGCTCTTTACATGTCATGTTTTCCAACAACATGGACAGATGGGAACATTTTTATATAACAGAACAAGGCAAACAGATTGCTAATATATCAGACAGTGTTCAATTCGGGCAATTAAAATGGTAAAAATAGCTTTTATCCCTTTCACATAATATTGTCAGGAAGTGATAAAAATTTAAAAAATGTATTAATGGATGGATGTCGGATTATGTGCTTCAATAACCGCTCATCCTTCTTTCCAGGCATTATCTCTAGTCCCTGCTGGCTGGCACTGCTTTGAATTGAATGAGACTCTTCTGCGAGAATCAGTGACGGGCTTCTGGACAGATGACTTGTGTGCTGCACCCTGAGGCTTCCTGTTACTATATTAATACATATTTAGCACAATAATCTATGAGTGCAGCATATGTTCAAACGGACTAAATTTGGAATACTCTGCTGCAGGTGCATTATAAGGTTCTTCTGGTTCTGAACATCTGATGAAGCCTAAAAAGTAATTCTTGATTTGCTAACATAATTAACTCATTAAATGTGTTATTCTATCATTAGTAATCTGGCATAAACTTTAGAAGAACTTTTCCGCCAGAGCTTTTTTTTGTCGAGCAGTGGTAGTTTGGAGGTCGTTAACTGTGCCACCTGGATACAAATGCCATAGAAATGAATTGCTAATTTTCATGTTTTCTCATACAAGTCTTGTCTTCTAACAAGCACAGATGCAAAACTAGCGTCAGATATATATATATATATATTTTTTTTTTTCATATGAAATGCATACATAGTAGGTGACATGTAAGAATAAACCCTTTAGGTATTTATTACCTCTTAAGATCATAGACAGCCATCAAATATGATGATAGTTCTGTGGCTGTTAATGTGCCAATAAAACCCTCCCCTGCAGTTTCCCAAATAGGAGTTAAAAGCAATATGTTATGGTGACAACAATAGACTGTGGTTGTGTTGCCACCACATTGTGAACTCTTTGAGCTTCCCATAACCTGACATGACCTGATGGGCAAAGTCATTTACTGACAGCAGCTCTTACACCAAACATTCCTCCTATTTATTCATATATGTGAGTAGCATAGATGGCTCAGAGCACTGGATTGACTGACTTGTACGCATCTCTCTCTCATTTACCCATTGACAGGTAGTCTATAATACCCTCCGTTCTCAGAATCCATTGGTAGAAAATGTATATAAAGTGGGACTATTAAAAATCAGCTATCAGGTAGGTATTGCAGAAAGGGACAGAAAATGTACAATGGTGGGATGTGCTGGGTATTGAGTATGTGCAAAATTGTCACCAAAATTGAGTAGGTACCAAATTGCTGGGTATTGAATATATGCAAAAATGTCACCCAACAAATTATAATGGCTTAAATTAGGATACACATCTGTTTGCAAACAGGCAGGTAATGTTATTTTATGGCAGAAGGAACATTGACTGTCCCTTCTGCAATAAATGGCCTGCCTTGCAACATTTTTTTAGTTTTTAGGTATAGTTCTACTTTAAATCCATTTATGTTATACTTTTTTAGAAGGTTAAAAGAAGCAGTGGGAAGGGTGGGTGGTGTGGTCTCTTGAGTTTACTGACAATTTAAGTATGTTTCAATATAGTATTGTATTGCATTTATATATTATGTAATAAAATGTATTCTGTTGGTAAAAAGTTTGTGGATTTCACTGCACATTTTTACATGCTTAGTATCTAAGTAGTGCAGGTCTTTATATATAGTTACAGTTATTATAGTATAATGAATGCATGACTTAGATGATGTATGATTAGAAGATAAAACATTATTAAAATGTGATGGATGAATTAGTAGAAGCAATATGTTGGCAATATGTACAGAACAAATATGTAATGGATATAGGAAGAACGTATAAGAATTAATATAACAATATGATGTCTACGTCATGCATTAAACAAAACAGATAATAGTGTGGTCTGTATTACAATTGCAATATAAGTTCACAGCTGCAAACACTTGAACGTGATTCACTCATTGTCATTGTAACCTAATGTTTCTCTTGAGTGTGCTGCTATTTCACAGGCCACTGGGTCAAAAAAAACTCTTCTCTCTGTTCTTCATTTTCCATATGCCTTACTTTTTTTATTGCTCTTTATTTGAGATTCTGGCTACATTCAGGGACACGTTTCCCTCTCAAGTCTGTCCTAGTGCCTTTGAGACTTCAGAAATTACATGCTGACTAGGTAAGAAATTATTGCAATGTTCCTGATCTCTTGTGGAGCTTGAAGATGTTATACAGCAGTAGAAATCAACAACAAGTTCATTACTTTTAAGTAAGTTTTCCTGATATATGTTAATGGACTTTCTTTGCTGTAATTTTTAATTTAATTCTGGCAGCACACAGAAGTGATCAGAGGCGTATGTGATCTTTCATTGGTTTTAGTATATAATGTTTGCAGAGCCTATGGTAGTGATGAAGTAATAGTTTACAAAAGATGTTGCTTTGATAATAATAATGACTGCACATATACCAGAGACCTCTTATCCAGTTAATGCCACTATTCTTGCTGCAAATACTGAACTGGAAGTACCCGTAAAGTTTGAAAATGTAGTGCAAATGTAGTAATGCTTTGTGATGGACCCTGCACAGAGGCATTTGAGTCTTACCTTTCCAGGCCCGGCGCTGTTATAATATTTGTAGGTTACTGGTCTTGTGCTGATCTTGCAGACTTTATCTTTACTGAAAAGACAATTGAAGTATTAACATACCTTTTTACAACTGCAATGAGTGATGTATTTATACCTAAAGCTAATATGGAATGTGCAGCCCCATTTGCTAACCTTTATTCAACCCCCACCCTTCTGAACAATCCCTGAGTTAAAATTAAAATAAGCAACCTAAAAGCCAAGTTTAATGGCGGAGTGATGAAACATTCCTATACTACTATCTTCTGGACTAGAGAGCGTCTTTTTGAGGATTGAAGATTTGGGTTAAAATTGACTTTTCATGGGTCATGTAGCAGCAGGATCATCTCCTGTGGTTGTCTTTTGAGCCTACAAGCAGATTCTGTTATGCATTAGGCACACAAAAGACTGGTCTGGTGTGAACCTACTCTTAGGGTCTGTGTTAATGGATACATGCAGCATGATATTTATGTCATTTTATGATGTTTTTAATATCTTTCATAATGCATTCTCATTAATTTGCATTCTCATACATTTGTAGGAGGAGAAAAGCAGTTGTGACCAGAACAAAAGCCCTTTAACACAGGCCATAAATAGGGCATATTCATGTTATCGTTGTTATCCTGGTCCTAACCCAACAAACAATGATAGTTGGTCCTGAGGGATGGTAAAAAATATGATAACATTGAGGAGAATAGTCCAGACTCTTACTCGAAAGGTCTCCTTACAACAGTGTTAAACAGGTATATTCAATACAATTTATTAATAAATTTAAGTTCTTTGGAAATTCTACAGGAATCTAATATCTATAGATTTCTAAAAACTTGCGTGAATTTGCTGTGGCAGATTGGCTGTAGACATCCTATTTTATTTCTTTGTGACTTATAGAAAGGCTCGGTTGCTGCCTTGATACAAAACAGACTACACACTTGGTGTGTAGTACTAATATTTATGTTTTTAATGATAATGTATATTCCCCCACACTTACAATGATCTGCAAAAGAGACAGTTCTTCCTCTTGAATACAGTAGAAATGATAGTCAATGAAATGAAGCTGTGACATGGAAAATGTTACATTAATAGGCAATTATTTTAATTGGTCATGCTCATTTATCAGTTTTTCAATTATAGGTGTCCTGGTGAGTATTTTTCTATAGCACGTGAGCTTTCATTGACTAATTGTTACTAATGGCATTTACTCATTTACATAGTACTGGTTACTGGAGTTTAAATAAATGTATTTTCATTTATGTTTTAACATTACCAAAAAGCAAACTCCTTCTACCCATTTTAACTCTTCTTTGTTTTCTACGATTTTTCCAAAAAGGACCAACTTCAAAACAGCAAAGTTAGTTCAATATATTTTTTTGCTTATGTGTAAGTCTGTTTAGCCCTGCTCAACTAAAACATGCAACAGAAAAGGTCTAACCATGCAGGTCCTACATATTTGAAAGGTATATCTAAAGGCACACTTTCTGATTTTCCTACCACTACCTTGCCTGGTGACATTGATCACTAATTTAATTAGAGAGGGATAATTTCTCCAATAGGACACACACCACTGTATAACAGTTTTAATTGCTTCCACACTCTATCCACTAAAAATAAAGTTTTAGATTTACTGTATTAGGAAAGTACTTTTCATAAAGGGTAGTTATTCTGAAACTGGCCAAAGTCCACATAGCTTTAAAGTGAAACTAAAGTGCCACCGAGAATTTTAGTGATTCAGGCAGGTGGTTATTGCCGAAAAGGGACAGGCAATGTACAATAACACATCTTACCCTGCCTAAATGCACCAGGAATAGGTGAAAAGGCTGGGCTTGGCATGTGCAGGGTCAACTTTGGTTTATGGAAAAACTGGAATTTCCAGTTCTTTCCATAAAATGCAAACGAAAATGTATATAATGTCATCTCAATTTTTATATCTTATTAATAAACAACAGACTGTGTCTTACCTTCAACCAATTCCCTTCCTCAGTATAATATTCTTAGCAAGAAATACAATTGAGAGAACATATAGTGTAATCCTGTGCACTAGGTACACATGTGCGCAAACACTTGGATAGGATGTTAAAGCTATACATGTGGATGTGATGTGGTTTTGGGCATAAGGCAAGCATTGCAGAATTATATGCATACATTTGTAAAAGGTTTTACAGTTTTTTACACAGTTTGCCATTTTAATTGCAGCTGCTAGTATCTTTGCACTGAGATATAGTGCTTCAGGTGTCTTTAAGTTTATTAAAGTATGATCACCGGATCTCTACTTACCTTTCGAATACATTTGATTCTGCTAAGTTTGCCCAACAACAACTTTCACATTCAACTTAAAAACATTTGATCTCTTTCATCATTACAATTACAATAATTTATAAAAAAGCAATTGACCTAATTAATAAATACCATTTAGGCTTAACTTGCATGAGTTCTGATTTATCAAAGCTAACGAGGACTGGTGACGAAGACTATCATGGTCTATTTGCCGGGTGATCCATTAAACCTCAAATAAATATGGTCCAGGACTGAAAACATTTGCTAAATATTAGCAAATGATTTTAAGAAACTCATTGCAGGTTTATTGGATTACTCAGGTTTACCAATGAAGGTCTATCATCTCCAGTGTTGAAGAGCTTTATTAAATCAAACCCAATGTATATTGCCTGCAACTGTGCTGAGTAGTACCTACAAAAATGAAATGACCAAATGATTTGAATTATCGGCCATATGTTTATATAATGCCTCGACTTTCCTGGTCCATGGCAAACTTTAGATCAAATCACTGAATTCTAAAATGTATTATTGATACACATCCCTTACAGAGAAAAAATAAATAAATGAAATCTATAATCATAGATTTTTAAAATAACAACTTTAACAATAAGCTATGATCATTTTCTATTTCAGGAATATATTTTTGTATTGTTTTACCAGGGTCAATGGTTTCCAAAGGAAAGTGTAGTAGACCCCATGTTGTCACAAAATGACATGGCTTTTCAGCTTACAAATATATGTTTTGTGAAATAATGTAACATTGACCTTTTCCTTGGACAAATGGTCTTACTGCTAAGCCACAAATAAATCAGCTGTGTTTACAACTAAAAGCTGACCGAAAAAAGGAAAATGCTTTATTAGAGCTGCAAAGTATTTGATGTATGTCAAACTGTTACATAAAGTCAATACTTCTCTAAGAACCAGCCATAAATATGGCACAAAAGGCAATATTTCCATCACAGAGGAAGCAATCACATAAAGATTAGGAAACCATTTCAGAATGAATGCCATTTATGTGAAAGGAGATGGTAATTTATATTTTATTTGAGTTATAGCTATAGGGGCTACAATGCTGGAATGGGCTAAGTCCTAACATTATCTTACATGCTATCAGTTTTATGTGAGTTTAGGATGTTTCTTGTGGTGTAATAGTCACGGTCCCTTATGTCAGGGGCGTTGTGCTCCATTGTCTTATCGGATTCACTAAACATTATAGTCACAGCAAAGACTTTGGAAATGCTAAAAGTAATGGGCAGGTCAATTAGATGTTCTTCTTTACCCTTAGACTATATTTATATTGGAGAATAAGAGAATCCTCTATCAACTCTCCATTGCACTCAATAGTGTTTATATCACATTGTCTCCTGTATTTTACAATCTATTTATAAAAATGCAGGCCACAGCGGTCCCATGCAGTGTTTTTTTTATAACACTTAGTTGAAGGAATGACTTTGACAGCTCATTTGATCCGGCTTTTTGTCCTCTAGACTAAACATATTTGTATAGCACATGACAATATTTTATACATTTACTAGAAATGATCAGGAGGTAGGTCTTCCCAGCACCAGAATGTGGGAACTGTTATATTTTATGTAATTCAATTATTAAAAATATTTTTCTGGACCTTAAAAAAAAAGTCCCGGTCATGGACCAAATAGGATTTTAAATATACTAATACATCTTGAAGAATAAACATGCCAACCAATTTTTCATATTAACAATTCACATCATCCTACAACAGGGAATTGATTGGTCAAGTTTTCTTGCAAAACCTATTTAACCTACACAGTACACAAGTATATTTTATGCTTCCCTTTACATTTTGCTAGTGAGCTTCTTCATGTGCAATATAAATAATTTATAAAAAGTATCAATAAACATAACAAATATATGATTAGCTCATAAGAATATAAGCTTATTGTCATATAATGCCACAGGATAGAAAAGAATGCCATATTATCTAGATCTGGCTGCTTTGATTATATTTCTATGATGTGTCATTAACTAATAAATTAATAGTTGGTCATGACTGATTTATTTATTGAATTAGTCAATGGCAAATTACACAAATGTGAACCAACCAGACAGTGCTGTATTTACATAACAGTGACTGAAGAATCTCATTTTATGGCAGGAATTGGTAAGTCAACATCATTTCTTGCTGCTACAGTAATTGACTTGGATTCACAATCTATGGCATGATTGACAATGTTTTTAGGAAATTGACTTTTATATATTGTGTTTTTACAAACATAAAATACTTCAGTGTTTGTACTATCTTTTGATTCTTTGAATAGGTGGAAATGAGGTTCTATCACTAAACAGAACAAGAGGTCCAGACTGTCGTTGGTCAGTAACTCCTAAGCAGCTTTGCTTCTCGCAGTGGGAATATTCCCGGTGGATAGTGTAAATGTCTGGGCTGGAGAAATAGGCTGTGAGTGATGAACAGGGCAGTGGGAACAAGAAACCCAGCTATGTAACTGAGCAGCATTGCCTGATACATCAAAACAATAGTTCACACTTCAATAGTAACAGCATATCACTTCTGGATATATGCAAGAATGCCAGTTCTCAAAACTTTAAATTCTTTAAACTTTCCTCTAGTACTTATACCAGTAATGCTTCACTCACTATTTGTCCAAAATGTATACAACCTTATTTCTAAATGCAATATCTCTGTTTTGCTGTTGGAAACCAATTACATTCTTCCTTTGTATACCTAACTGCAGTACAATAATTATTCTTAGAGGCTGATGTTGCCCTATTTTTTTTTTTTAGGGAACCTGTATGTATAATATGAAATAATATATATATATATATATGTATGAACATTAATATGGCTGTGTAATCAATAATACATCATTATATGTGTGATTTTATTGCAAGCAAAGTAAATAACTTAGTTTGACTTGCTATCATCCTCATACAGTCTACTGTACAGCAGCACCAGCAGATTGGTCAGAGAAACATCCCGATGCCATTCAGTTGTGCAAGGAACAGTGCAAGAAGAGTTAATATAGTTACAGAGAAGTAAGCTCTTTATTTGCTGCTTCTCTTATCACTGTCCATTCACAACATGTGGAGGAGACCTGAAGCCAAGGACAATTAGATCCACTTCCCTGCCAAATGGGCTGTATTGTATGTGAAAGCTGTGCAAATCTCAAACCAATAATTAAATCTCTTTGACAGATAAGACAGCATCTATATGTATATTCATCTGTGTACCTAGCTGGTTGCCTGGAGCTGAACTTTCATTTAGGATACTTTTTATCTCTTTCATTTCATTTTTGACATTGCTTAAGATTGCCTCTTTGGCATTTGCAAAGTTTCGTTGTGGAATTGTGTATTTTGACAACACGCTGTAAAAAACATAGAATTAAATAGTTTCAATCCTGCACTTTGTACTGTATTGCAGAATAGGTGTATAAAGCAGAAGTCCCAGCACTTCCCTCTCTGCACCGTTGTACCTGCCCTTGTGAGCAGATAAACAAAAACCATAACAACCAATCACCCAACAGCTTAAATTAAAGCCATGAATTAAATGAAGACACATCAATAAAAGAAATAACAGACTTCCACATAGTGAGATTCATGGCTGTCATTTTCTATAGTCTCACCCCTCTTTGTGCCATGAAACTATTATGAAATCCATATAATACCAAGTAATAGCATTTTCTCCTTTATATGCAGTAATAATTTATAACATTAATCAGAAAACAATCCAGCCTTTCACAAGAAGGTATAAAGAGAGATGGTCTGTTTTATATAGTGGATGGAGCACTGTGAGCTGCCATCTACAGCAAACATCTCTGGGGGATGTTAGATGCTCCTGTCTTAGCCAGCATAACGACAAGCTGAATTATCACCGGGCCAATTTTTAAGATGTCATAAAAGCCACAAACGGCTTTTTTTTCTGAGTATGCAAAACTATTTTATTAGGAACTTTTCAACGTGAACTTTTTCAGGGGATAAAATTGCTAATGGAAAAGTTAAATGTTACAACGTTCTAAAGGTAATATAAAATAACTCGATGTTTTTTTAAGGCTATGAGCATATGAAAAACACTTAACTCTTTACAGAACACAACAGTTATTGATCACAAATAATTTTGATATTTTTTCACCTGATTAGAATTTATTCTGTATACCATGCCTATTTAGGAATAAGTTTTTTATGGTTTAATTTGTGGCTTAGACAGGAAGACTCCAACAGTATTTAAAACAGAATTCAAGCTAATGAAAATAAATGGTTTTCCATGTGTACAGATGGACCAGCCTGCCTGTTACTGAACATTGCAAGGAGAATTAACAAGGTGAGGAGCTCTATGAGAAGACAATGTGGCAGTGTGACCACACCAGAGATCACTTGTGTGTTGGGCAGGGCATGGTCATCCTAACAGAGGAGGGGTCTATAAAAAAGATTATCTTGAAGCTGGGAAAAAAGTTGGGAAATATTATGCAAAGAAGGCAGAGAACCCAGGCCACCACCTTACTCACTTTTAAACCTGCAATCCCTGCCATCCAGATACCCTTTGGTAAGCAGAGGCTGGCATTTGTGTACTCATGTACAGAAAACTCCAGTCTGGAATTAAATTTGGTTCTAACTATGTATACCGACATCACCAACTATGAATGCATCTGAAAAACATATTTTTAAGGGGTGTTTGCTGATCAAATAACTTTATTTCCATATGTTTTAGGATTAAAGGTTAATTTGATAAGTACAATCTTACGTGATGAACATTGAGGTCTACCCTATTTATTCAACATTTTTCATATTCTGAAGCAGATGTCAGCACTTAAGGATATAAACTAAAAATGTTGACTACTTTAAATCCATTAATACTACACCCACCAATTTTACCTCTCTTGGTAATCCTTTCAAAGACAACTTAATAACTGTGGTTCTCCTATCTCAGCAATGTTCTTCTTATAAGTGTTGATATCAGTATTTGTAAGAATTAATAATTTATATACTCCACCTCTGGATAATTTAATGTACTTTAATGCTATGAGTCTGTAAAATTCTGTCCGTGTAGGAGTAGGTCAAATCTGTAAATCAGCCTCCTTGTGCAGAGCAGGCAAATCACTTTGTGAAAGCTCTTCAGCTTCATCTGCTAGCTCTGACTCAGGATTCAGGAGCTGGCTATAAACTTGACATAGTACTGTGAAGACGTAATGAAAATCTTTCTATTTCAAACCTTTTCCTGCACAGACTAACGTAAAAAAGCACTCACAATTTCACTTAGTCGACTCTAGGCTGTAAAATGCTCTTACAGCTTGGAAAATGGAGGTGGCTGTCCCTTATTTTTGTACATGTGTTTCAGCAAAAAGAAAATTTTAATTAATGCTTGTAAACTGTCAAAATATGATCAAAGCAAAACATAGTCAAATTTTAGGTAAGGTTTACTCAAGGAGTGAAAAAAGTTTTTGCAGACATAGGGGGAACTATCATAGCTTGAGAAAAAAATGTTAAAAACTGCATACAGGTAGTCCCCAGGTTAAGGACACCCGACATACGGACACCTTCTAGATATGAATGGGAGTTTTCTTGCTCACTTGTGTGCAGGACGGAGGCTTGAAGGGAAGAGCGGGTGGTTTGCACAACTTGTTGAAGAAATCTTTTGCTAGACACAGCTGATGATGTGGGTGATCTGAGGAGCTGAGCTGATCTGTAACATCTTGTAACTCTTTAATGACCCAGACAAACTTTGCAGCCTTTTTTTTTTTCAAAGCACAGCCTGCTTCAAAAGTTAATGAATGTCTAGGCATTTTTTTGCTTTGTGAGGATTTTATACAGTAACTGACACCACACTGCCTAATAATATGTTGTGACAAACATCTGTCCTAATTGAATTTATTCAAATAATGTACCTGCTCTGACTTACATACAAATTCAACTTAGGAACAAATCTACAATCCCTATCTCCCTAGTCCCTATGTAACCCGGGAACTCCCTGTATATAAACAAATATAAAATACCCCTTACCCCTTTGTACCAGTCTTCTGTAATTCTGTGTATATAAACATTTATACTGCAAGAGAATGGGACAGCACTGCTAGCCAATCAAACTTAACTGTATTGTCCAGTGCTGTGGGCCTAAAAAATAGAGCTTGTTGATTGGTGATCTATTCTCAGTCTTGGCAATGCTGTAGTTCTGGATCTTGAATAGTGTCTGCTGAACATAATCACACTGCTGAACATAAATTTGATCCTCCTCCAACTGAGAAAACAATCAGAGACTGGCTACAGGAGGAAGAGTCCTTACTGAAGATACTTTGGAAGAAGAAGGACATGAGAGGCAAGTCAGCAAAATGGCCTGATTTGGAGAGGGAATTAAAGATATGGGTTGAAGAGCAAAGGGCAATCGGAAAACCTGTGTCTACAAAGATGGTTCAGCATGAGGCAAGAAGAATTGCTGGTGAACAAAAGTTACTGAATTCAAAGGAGGACACCACTGCTGCTTCCAGTGCATGAAACGACTAGACTTGCCCAAAAGATGCCTGAAAGCTACCAGCAGTTGTTTTGTCATTCAAAGTCGGAAGACACATCAGTTTGAGTTGGGACAGATTGCAAATATGGACAAGGTCCCCTTCAATTTGATGTACAAAGTAACAAAACTGTTAATAAGAAGGGGGTGAAGACTGTAACTGTGAAGACAAGTGGACATGAAAAGAGCCATTATACAGTAGTTCTAGCTTGTTGTGCCGACGGAACCAAGCTGCCACCTATGCTGATTTTCAAATACAAAACAATGCCAAAAGAAGACATTCCTTGAGGAGTGATTGTCCATGTTCATGACAAGGGTTGGATGGATCAGGATGGGATGAAGATCTGGTTTGAGAAACTTTGGAGCAGAAGTCCAGGTGCACACTTTTGCAAACCTGATCTATTGGTGCTTGACCAGTTCAGGGTACACATAACAGAAAACACAAAGAAATTTGCAGCAGAGAAGGAAACAAAACCTGCCGTCATACCCGGAGGCTCGGCATCTCCAACTACTCCTACTCCAACTACTTGATGTCAGCATTAACAAACCCTTCAAAGCTGCTATGAGAGAAGAATGGACCCAATAGATGAAGGCCTCTGGGGACAAATTGACACCAGCAGGAAGTGTGAAGAAACCAACTATAGGAGAAGTTTGTGCCTGAGTGAAAAGATCTTGGGATAGTGTGAAGATTGAGGTCGTTGTCAAGTGTGGCATTTCAAATGCCATAGATGGACCTGAGGATGAGACAAGATATGAAGACAGTGATTTGCCATCAGACACAGATGAGGACAAGTCAAAGAACTATCATATGGATGAGAGTTTTGACAGTAATGAGGAGTTGTATGAATTCTGTGAAGAATAAAGTTCAATACGATAAGTTCAATAACTGTATATTTAAAAAAAAAAATTTTTCCAAGTTTTGGGTCCCAAAATCAAGGTTTGTCCTATACATTGGAGTGTCTTTTATATGGGGAAATACCATATTTTACTTGTAAAATATTGTACCAGTAGTAAAATTATTCTACTAGTAGAATTAGTCTACTGCTTGGTTCTACAAAAATTCTACTTGAAAGTGGTTGAAATCTACAGATTAAATTCACTGGTGGCTTAGGGGTAGTGCCCTTGCCTTTGCAGCAGTAGGTCCCTGGTTCGAATCTCGGTCAGTACACCATCTGCATGAAGTTTGCAGATTCTCCCCGTGTCTGTGTGGGTTTTCACTGGGTACTCTGGTTTTCTCCCATATTCTAAAAAACATGCAGTAAGGTTATTTGTCTTCCCCACAAAATAGGCCCTAGACTGTAAAAATGACATATGACTATGGTTGGCACATTAGATTGTGATCCCCTTTGAGGGACAGCTAGTGACATGACTATGGACTTTGTACAGCTTAGTGTAATATGATGGCACTATATAAACACTGTGTAATGATAATAATAATATATTGCTGTAATATGTTTATGTGGTTCTAAATCCTGATTTTACCATAATTTTACTTAAAAAATAAAGGGAACCCCACTAAGCTATAAATTGAAGGATTTGTATCTTTCCCATGTTGCCATAAAGCCACATGAAATGTCCCTCATATGGCTATAAAGATTCCCCTTTCTTTTTTTTTATTGCACAGTATTCTGCTCACGTGTGAGTTTTCTAATGCATTTTGTTAAATTTCACTGTTTTACAAGTAGTCCAAGAACCAGAATATAAACAAAAATATTTATTCCGTCATTGTTTTCAATAGGATTTGAATTTGGATACAGAATCAATTGGGATCAATTAAGACGAACTGTCAGGTGTTTGAAATTTGACCAGCATTACCTACATACAATATATGTTGCAATTTTTTTATCATCATTATATGATTTAAACCTAAGTTTCCATCATGATATAAATAAAATTGGTGATTTGACTACATGGCTCTAATTTTACTATGAATATTTAGCAGATTTCCCATTAAACATGCCTTGAATGAAATATAATCCATATCAAACATTCATTTTAATTTAATGATTTCTGCCTAATAATCAAAGCACAACATTAAAATTAAAGCAGCTTCGCTACCTATTCTATATTCTCTTTATGCATATAATGCAAAAGTATTCAAAATGACTGCAGAGTAAAAAGTTGGAATGATAGTAAAGAAATGAAGGCTGGATTTGCTAAAGGTTTTACTTTACCTACCCAGTACATTTACCTATATTTAAATTGATTTTGACTCTAATTATTAATTCCAAACTTTGAAAAATAGCTGAAAAAAATAGTCAAAACAAGAAGGAAATAGACACACAATGATCTTTTGTAAAGCAGTGAATCTGACATTCACTAAAACATTCCCTGTGGAGAATCGTTTTAATGGTAGTAATTCATTTCCACCAGGAATTTTTTCACAATCACTGCTTTATAAGGAGACCCCAAGGCGATGTGCTAAAGCAGTATATTTTATTGTATTGTATAGTATTTTATTGTATTGCGCATGTATTAAAATTTTGCTTGTACATACTTTATTAAAAATGAACTCCAAAAAAAAAAAAATACCATTGAATACAGTAATGTGATAATACAAACGTACTAAGAGTATTTCAAAATTTTTGAGTCAATTTGTTTATTACATTTTTGCATAGGAAATACAATGTACAATGGACAAAAAAAGTGTGATACAAGATTAAAAATAGCATAGGCTCATAAAAGATCAATACAAGTCAAACATATAAAACTGAAAAGTAGGAGAAGATGCTAATCGATTTCTTCTAGTCAAAAAGGGCCACCTACCCTGATGGTAGATAATTTGATATAAAATGAAATAAAAGAAATGAAAGGCCAGGGTATTTGTTTGTTGTGACAGTGTATTAATTATAATATACAGTATTATTCCTTGATTTAAGGAATGAAAATAACAAGAAGGTGCAAATATGTTTCCAACAACACATATTATTCACAGTGAGGTCCACCCTGCTGTGTCTGAAGGCACGGGAGTAGCTTTTGACCTCTTAGCTAGATAGATTATCACTGACAATGTAAGAAATTGGGCGGTTCAAATTGTGTCCCAATGCATTTTGCCCTTAAGGCTTCTTCAGGGGACTTTTTAGCATGATGTTGAATTGCAGGATGAAAAAATCAATAGGTGTAATGCGCCTGGGCACACAAACCACAACCAATTCCAGATATCCTTCAATCAGGCTTTATTCAGTGTCATAAAGCACAACAAGGGTTAAGTCCAAACAAGCGAAGTACAAGAGGGTAAGGCAAAGACAGGTCAAGAACAATCCGAGGTCAGGGCAGGCAGCAGGCAGAATGGTCAGTAACAATCCGAGGTCAGGGCTGGCAGAGTTCAAGCAGAGTCAGTTTCAGACCAGGTCACTATGGAGATGACAAAAGCAGATAAACTTAAACCAACACAAGGACGCACCCAAGCACACTGTGTTAACAGAGGCTTATAGCGGGAAATGGTGTACAGGACAGGCTCTCCTTAAATGGCCAGAGTGACCAATGACCTTGCGCCACCTGGCGCCATCTGATAGGAGACTAAGTGAATCCCCTGCGGCTGATTGGCAGCAGGGAATTCAAACTAACTATGTCCCGCCCCGGGGCGAGGCAGCCCAGTGCCACGCCCTCGGGGGGTACAAGAGGGACGCATAGTAGCACTCGCACCTCTTCCCACAGCACCCCTAAGACGTGCACTACTTCGCACATGCAAAGGAGTGCAGAGAGAGTTTCAGTAACCACATCTGAAGGGATGCAAGGGCTGCTGCCTGGCTGAACAGTAGTTTGGCCAGGACGGATCCCTCCGCCTGCAGAGAGAGACAAGCTGTGAGCTGAGGAGCAGCAGCCTCCGCCATGCTGCCTGCTACGGCGGCGTCTCCCTCTGTGGCTGGGATCCCCAGGGACATCGCGGGCTCGCAGGACGGGTAAGTTCCTTACAATAGGTAAAAGAAAGAAACGGACTAAAGTTCCGTGGGGTAAACGTTTGGGAGTAAGAGGTGTGTTTGATTCAATGGTGATGGAAGAAAAATTGATCAGTATTGTGTGCAGTAGGGGCGCTGTATGATACCCTGGCTTTCATTTCTTTTCTTTCATTTTTTATTGATATAAAACCTAAAGACAAGCAAACTTGGAGCAGATAGTACAATATGGACATTTGCAATACAGTACAATAGTTTGAACAATGTGGAACATCTGTCAAAGTTTCTGTATTCAATATATTAAATCTGTATTCGGATATTAAAGAACAAACAAAGGAGGTGATATCAGGTTTGAAAGTGTAGAGCAAATAAAGGGGAGGGTACTTCAGGGGAGGGGGCAGGATAGGGGTAGACTAAAGTGTAAAACGCAGAAGCCTTCCTCAGGGTCCTTGAATGAGTTAAAATGGATGACGAGGTGGGAGGAGCCCCCACCCACACCTGGCATCTACAATATAAGTGATATACAATCATGAAATAGGAAAGTAAGTGCAGCATATTAGAAAGGCAAACAATAAAACAGCAAAATATCACATTAGGCAAGTAATCAAACAGTAGCAATCAAAGTAAGGTAAGCTTAATGATTGAGATTGAAGTAACAACAGTAAGGCATCTAAGATGGGTAAAGAGTAGGTATACTCATCAGCGGTGTGGGTCCACTGGGATCATTCTAAAGAAGTCCCAAATCATGGTCCACTGTCGTCCCCTTCAACAGTCATGGGTAGCATGGTCCACAGGGGAGGAAGACACCTTGAGTCGAGCCTTGCGCTTGTGCTGGATCCAGGGTGAAGGAGGTGGAAGGTCCAGGAGTGGAAGCTGCACTGGCCAGTCATGTAGGGAAAGATTCAAAAGTCCCAGGGTATGCTGGAATATAGGCAGGTTCTCCAACTGGCGAAAACAGGTGGTCTTGCCAATGTTGGTAGCAATCAACTGGAAAGGGAATCCCCATCGATAAATAATATTACGTGCTCTGAGAATATCCAAGATGGGCTTAAGAGCCCTACACTGGAAAAGGGTGTGACAATAGAAGTAGTGGAATGGACAATTAGGAACAGGGGGGTTCGCATGACGTCTTTTTTAAGGCGGGTATAGTGTACTCTACAAATTATGTCACGAGGTCTAATAGGATCTTGGCTGTTTGGGCCCAGGTCCCTGTGGACTCTGTCAAGTTCAATGTAATGGTCCTTGGGTTTTTGTAGGAGGTCATTGAATATGGCTGCTAGCTCCGGGATCAGTTCCTCAGTACTGATGGTCTCTGAGATCCTTCTCAGCCTGATATTGTTGCATCTGTTACTGTTATCAAGATCGTCATGCTGATATAGGAGTTGTTGTAGCAGGGTAGAATGGGCGTTAAGTACCTCAGTGTGCTTGACCAAGTGACTTCTAAGGTCTTCTGTGGTGCTTTCCACTTTACCACTTTACCATGTTCTCCAGGTCTGATTTAATGGGGAGTGGTTGTAGATAAGACTCTATATCCCACTGTGGGGGTTGCTGACTAGGTGCTGTCAAAGTGAGAGAGCCTGTAGGCGAAGGAGTTTGTGACAGGGGGTCTCTGGGGCTGCTGGGCACTGAAGAAGAAGGAGAAGCTCACCTGTGCTGCTGGGGGGCTGCCGGCTAATCCGCTTCCATCTTTCCTCCCTCTTGGCTGTTCGTGGCTGGAGTTGTGGTGCTGCTTGGTTGAAATACGTTCCCGTGGGATCGGGACCCGCCAGATGAAGCACCAGAGCCCTGGTGATTAGGTTTGCCCATGATAGCAGGGGGTAAGTAAATGATACAGCTGTCCTATTCTGCCATGCGCCAGGCCACGCTCCAGTATTTTAAAATTTAACTGGGATAGATATTTAAGTGAACTTTATTATAGTCTCTTGTAACCCGTTTCACAGTAGCAGGGAATAGAAAAGGGTACGCATTCACTTGTGCTAACAGGGAACATAATGGGCCTGATTTATTAAAGCTCTCAAAGGCTGGAGATGATACAATTTCCTCAGTGAATCTGGGTGATCCAGCAAACCTGGAATGGATCTGGTCCGGGATTTAAAACATTTGCTAGCAAATAGCAAATGAATTTGAAGAAATCAGTTCAAACCATGAACCCTGGTTATCCAGCAAACAAGGAATAGATTTCTTAAAATCATTTGCTATTTGTTAGCAAATGTTTTCAATTATGGACCTGATCTATTCCAGGTTTTTAATATCACCCAGGTTCACTGATGAAAGTGTATGCTCTCCAGTCTTGGAGAGCTTTAATAAATCAAGCACAATAGTAGAAAGCTTGATCAGAGAGTTTACCTTATTAGTCTGTTCCTATTCCTTCACTGTCCTGTAACAAGTTGGAGTTAGAAAGCAACCTAGCTGTGCCACTTAATTTCAGTAAAGTCAGGTTATCAGACTGGCTTGTTTGTGTGATAGAGCTGTGCAAGACAAGTTAGGTTAAAATTCTTGTTTACGCCAGCCCAGTGTTTCTCAGCCAGGGTTTCATTAAACTCCAAGGTTCCACCAGAAATTACTAGGGGTTCCTTGAGCCATGAGCAATTTCCAACTCTCATGTTAGTTTAACTGATACCAATGATTTTTTTTGCCAATCTTTAAGGATAATATACTTCTACTGGCCAGCAATGTAGGAGGCATTCTTCATACTGACAACCGCACTAATATACCGTAAACTGTGGATATAGTAATTAAAGCAAGGGTTCCCCGAAAACCTGAAAGTTGTATTTTAAGGGTTCTCAATGTTATAAAGGGCAGGAAAGGCTGCCCTTGCCTAAATCTCAGGGCTGGATTGACAAGTAGAAATCCTTTGGCAGCTAATACATTTTATGTGTATAAATTTAAAGCATGACGATAGAACATATATTTTGGTTCTGCCCCCTCATCCAGACGTATTGGTCACGGGTTAACGATTTATTGTCAGCTGTGATTCAGCATCCGGTCCCATTAGACCCTCTCTCCCACCTCCTAGGTCAACCCTCCCCAATACTGACGAATGTGTCTCGCAAACTAGCAACTCATGTTCTAGTTGCGGCACGAACACTGATCCCCACCAGATGGAAGGCGACTACGCCTCCTTCCATGGAAGATCTTTATGCGCAGATCCAAGAGATTCGTCTAATGGAGTACCTTACGGCGCTCCTTAGAAACACAGTGGATAAATTTGAAATGGTCTGGGAGGCTTGGGATCATTATTATGCTAATTTGCCCAACTGATCCACTAGACGCTTTTCCTGTTTGCTAAATGTCACAACACCTTTTCTTTGTTCTTACCACCTCTATATTCTAAGATGTTTATGTTATGTGCTATGTCTGGGAAAAGGTTATTAGATTTAGATTTCTGAAACTCAGATGTGTTTTGCTCTGGTTTAAGATTGTTAATTCCCTTTTGTGTAACTCCTCTTCCCTTCTGTTCCCTTCTGTAAATTAAAGCATGATTTTAGCTTTTCTTGAAGTAAATCAGTTTAGTAGAAGTTTTAAAAGTTCATATTAAAAGGTGGTTGAAGGTTAAGTGGTCGACATTGGAAGGTAGAAGTTAGAGATGTCTGGAAAACAAAATCAAATCAGATCAAATTTGGTCAGATTGTCTGAGAAACTGTCAGTAAATCAGAAATAAGAAAAGACATGTTGAATGAGCTGTACTATTATTGCCTTTTAATGCCTGGTATTGTACGGCTCAGTCAATCCGACTTCCAGACAATCACAGCTGCCATTGTCCAGTGGCTTAGTATATCTGTCCGCGACAGGTTTATTAAAGTTGGATCAGAACCGAGTGCTAAATTTGGAGTGCTAAAATCTGGAACTATCCAATCACCACAGGTAGTAATAAAAGCCAGTCAGTAAAACCAAAAGGGAGAAGAGATGAGTCAATATGAGGAAATTTACTACCTAAAATCCTATGTCTACTGTTTCTATTCGACCCGTAAATAGTCTTATAAATGATCCAAAGACTATATCGGGCTCTATTTTAAAAACCCAGAACATTCCCTGAAACATTCCTTCATGGAAATCTTCAAGGTCCATGTGTTTCAAAAGCAGTGATTGCCATGAGGGAATGTTTAAGGGAATGACAAATTCAATGTTGTATAAACAGAGCCTATATAGTTATCCAAATATTATTGGAAAAACACTTCCAACACTGTGCTAAATGATTAGAAATACCCAGGACCTTGTGACCATGAAGAACCATGCACCATGGAAGCCAGAAGTATTTTTTACCTACAGGTTATGTTCATACCTTTAGCTGTGACCTGGAGTTTATTGAATCTCTCTGAACATGTCCTTTTTAAAGTAAGTCTAACCTACAATCCTTTAAAAGCATAGTCAGAGTACAAAGGTAACCTTGGATGTGTTGAGTGATGTCCTTTTAAGAATGTTGTTTGTTGAACTAAATGGGTGCTCCGTAAAAACTGCAGCAGCCAGTATTTTTCAGCAGCACCAATGTGCTAATTATACATAAAGGAGAATTTAAATGATTGAATTTTAAAGAACATCTGTGCATTTTTTATATTTTTATTAATCATTTAAACACTTCTTTAGAAATTAGAGAATGGTTAAATGTGCATAGACTTTCTTTAGACCCATGGACATATGTATATACCCATGGACAATAATAAGATAGATACTGCTCACATACAAAGTTCAACATGATTGCAGGCAGTTCTGCTTTCATGTTCTCTAACCACTTAATTAGAGAAAGGTGACATTTAAATGTATTTTTGTAAGCATTTTGTGTAAATAAAACATATTTTCATAAATGTGTAAAAAAAAAAAAAAAAAAAAAAAGTCCTCAGTTTTTTAAGTTGCAAGGCTCTTGAAAATAGTATTGGTAACAAAATTTCTGGGGAGGTCAGTGGGACCTGTGGAAACATGTACCAAGTAAACACATACAAAAAGAGAATAAAGTTGTTTTTTAAAACAAAGTAAAAATATAGGAAGGAAAATGTATATATTGGAAAAAAACAACACGTTGTTTCACTTACTGTTAGTGTTCACCTGAAAATGGCTGTTCGAAATCAAGTAGGCCCGACCTGAAAAAAAACGAGATTCGACAGTAAAAATTTAGGTAAAAAAAAATTGTGTTAAAAAAAAAAAAATGAATGATAAAATAATTTATTGAGTGTTTGTGTTTATTTAACTAATTTAAATTATGTCTCTTACTCTCTTTACATGATATCTCTTACTTTGTAACACACTTTCCAGTATAGTAATAATATGATACATTTGTTACATTTTTCTTTTATCCACTGCTAGAAAAATGTAACAAATGTATCATATTACCGTGCGTGTTACAGAGTAAAGCTACGTACACACTTCCAATTATTATCGTTGGTAAACGAACGACGAACGATCCTGCACGATATCTGCGAACGATCGTATAGCACCGATCCTGTACATACAGATAACGACACGATCGTTCGTAGATATTGTACACACAATAGATGCAATCGTTTGAACGATACAGGAAGTTACGTGCACCACAGGAACGTTCGTTCATCACGCATGCTCAGACCATGGACGATCAATGAACGATCGTACACACGAACGATGGTCAACGATCGTCGTCCAATCCGATCCGCCGGTCCGGTCGTTCATTTCCAACGACTTTCCTCGTTCGTCGGCGTCGTTGGTTACTTTTTTTATGAACGATTTTTGCCCAATCGATCGTTCGTCGTTCGTTCGTCGTTCATTTTGAAAGATAAAAATTGGAAGTGTGTACGCAGCTTTAGGGATACTTGCCAGCCCGGCATCTTCTCAATGATTGCAGCAGAGTCTGCAATTATTGAGAAGAGTGTGCGATCCCCAGGGCACTACAGGTAAATTAACCGGTAGTGCCCCGGGGATCGTAATGGAACTGCAGAGTTTATCTGCAGTTTAGTTCCCACGGTCACATGACTGTGGAAACTTTGCGGTCACAGCTATGACTGCAGGAAATCCACGGGGCACAAGAGGTTGAATGGGGACAAGTTTTCCCCATTCATCACATCTAGTGCCCTGTGTTCTTGGAAAGAGAAACTCTATCAAAGAACACATACAACTAGTAAAGGGCTGCAAAAGCAATCCGATTGCTCGTGCAGCTCTTAATAGTCCCTAAAAATAACCCAAATTCCCCCACTATTGACTTCAATGGTGTTCGAATTCGGCATTCAATCACCCGAACAATATCTCACTAATCGATTGAATAGTAATCGAATCAAATAGTGAGATATTCGACCAACATTAGTCACTACCAATTCAAATGTTCCTCCTCTTTGTGTAGTGGTATGTTGGATGGAAGTAATCAAACAAAGGGGCCTTTTATTAAAAACATCAATTTGATGCTGATGGACATCTGAGGAAGTTTATGCAGTTTATGCACATTTTCATGACCCTGATTTGCTCCAAGGAAGTAATTTTAAGATAATGCTATTATACATAAAAACCTGCCTCTAATTCCATCTAAATTCCTGAATGCATGTACATTACTTTTTCCAGTGTCCTCTCCTTGCTGGCACAAAAATCCTTAGGCCTTTGTATTAGGTGTTTTAGGTCAAATATGACTTTTATTATTATTATGGCTTTTCACATGGTCAAGTAAATAATCTCTTGCAAGGTGATAATTTACCTTGGTAAGTGAGCAACCCAAATTTCTTTACTAAATCAGTCCCAATAAGATAAGATAAGATAAGATTTTTGCACTTCATTTTATATTTTATATTTTTATATTTATATGTTATATTTTGTTTTTAAAGATATGAGATAAAGGTTTGCTGACTTTAGCCATCCAATCAAATCCAAGCAAATGTGTTTTTAGATTATCTTTCTTGTGATTGTTTTTTCTTTACAAAGTGAACACCACATTTGCTAAGCTCAGTACATTATCCCCTGCTGAGTGATAATTCACCATAAAAAAAGCAACAACCTAAATTCTTTTAGTAAATCACCTCCACATTCCTAGCTCAGTTGTTCCATAGTAAACGTTGTCATCCAAAAGCTTACCCTGCAGTACAAACCAGCTTATTTGCCCCAACTATGTTATGGAATGGCACCTGCTAAATCTTGCTTCACCTCCAAGGCAGCGATTTCACGCAACTAAGCAAAACTTCCTATTAGCACTACATCAGATCTTGCATTAATGACATTTTTTAAAATGAATTACACTTGTGTCTTTGTTAATGTGGGATTAGCATAGTGCGTGTTGGAAGACTTGACACTTTCACGCTGAAGTATATTAAAAATATATTTTATTGCTGCAGCAGGTGGCACATTACAAAGTCAAAATGAAGGCACCAAACTGTGCAAAGTTTGGGAAACAGTAAGGGCCTAATCAAATCTGCTATTTCCTTTGCATTTTATTTGTTGGAGCATTAAGGAGCTTTTTTACTGTACCAAAACAGACAACAGTGAAACTACAGCCGACAACAGTCAGTAGTGTATTATAATGCAAACTGACACAAGGACTGGAGTTGTGTTGGGTGAATACATTTGGGTACTATTGACAATTCATGGCATCACAACATGCTATAATGCTATAAGATGCAGTAATGTTGGTTATGTTGTCTTTGTTTACACAGCAAACCATGCCGAACACATGTCAATGTGTCCTAATCCATTGTTGTAAGGACAGGAGCAAATCAAACTATAACTAGTCTCATGTTTTGGGGAAGGGCCTCCCTATTCTACTACAACACCTTAATGGAAGTTGTTTGAATAACAAATTCCTCAATGTGTCTTTTGTGCCTGGTCATACGATCTGAGGTCACATTTAAGTGTGAGGGCCAAGAGGAATGTGTGATCACTGATGCAATTTATTTTCAATGGCACACCAATGTATATACTCAACACAATTCTGTTGCACATGTACTGCAATATACCACATGTGCATTGCACGACTATGTATTGTAACACACAACAGCTTTCCTGCAGACCTTAGTTGTACAGTACGAGCCGAAACTGCAATGAAAGGTATCACAGTCTGTATTAGTCTGTCATTTGCAATCCCTATTTAATGTACAGCGCTGCGTAATATGTTGGCGCTATTTAAATGCTGTTTAATAATAATATAATATTAATAATATTAATGGTATTACATAGTTCACTCTGCTGAAATAAACCCTTAATATCAATTATTTGCATTGCTTAAAGGGTAATACGTTGTACTCCTCATAGATTTGCTCCTGTTCTACTGTCTTCCCACAAATGACTGTATGACTGGTTGGGACAATTGTCCACTCAAGTAATGACTGATGGATAGTAAATGGCTCAGTTGTCGCAGTAAAACATAAAGATTTTTTAGATGGTAAATAGACATAAAAACAAATTACATACCTACTCTACAATACTTTCATAGAGAGACAGAGAAATCATCTTTTAAATGTCCATGCTTGCAAATGAGCTAGGTTGGGCAGGAATTAAGGAATTGCTTTAAAGCAAGATGTAGAATAAAAACATGTAATGTCTAATATTAGAATGTAAATTGACTTCCCTGTAATTCTGGATGATTGGAAAATTTGAGGGGGATGTTCAGCTATGAACGTTTTAGCATACAAATGACAAGTGTAAATCAAAATAATGTTCATCTAAAAGACATGGACAAAGCACCTGCAGCTGCCATATCAGTAGCTGTCAAAACAAATTATATCAGAGTAGTTAGATGGGTTGTTGACAAAGCTCAGATTTAAATTATAAAGTAGATGTGTCTTTTTCATATTAAATATATAATACTCTTACAAACAACAGTTTACCACTTTGGTAAATAGGAATAGGGCACAATTTTAACAATTAAAAAAAAAAAAAAATAGGCACGGATTCCCCCTAAAAACTCCAAAAACATCCAAATATTTAGGTACCCACTGCCCACTACTAATAAGCACTTGATTGCACCCCATTACCCCAGGACCTTATACTGTATTCAGAGCTGTGCAGGGAAGCTTACCTGGTTCCTTGTACTCCAAAACATTCTTAGGCTTTGTCATAAGACTCATTATGTTATTTAGTGAATAAAGCTTACTGACATATGTGATAGCTGAGATTGGCAGGATTGAGCATTCTTGGACAGTTCAGCAAGTACAATGGTTAAAAAAAGGGGGAAGATTGATTTCAAAAAGAAAC
This sequence comes from Pyxicephalus adspersus, assembly GCF_032062135.1. Lineage (NCBI taxonomy): Eukaryota > Metazoa > Chordata > Amphibia > Anura > Pyxicephalidae > Pyxicephalus > Pyxicephalus adspersus. Next base: position 144,327,364 of record NC_092858.1, read on the forward strand.
TAAATAGTCAGGATAGAGTTATCACCATGTTAATTTGCATTAATGCACCTCCAGTGGCCTGAATTATTAAAGTTCTTCAAGACTGAAAAAAATAGATTTGGCTCATAGGTGAACCTGGTAGATGATCCAGCAGACCTGTAATGGATTTCCTAAAAATCATTTGGTTTTAGTTGGCAAGTGTTTGGAATACTGGACCAGTTTCATTCCAGGTTTGCTGGATCAGCCAGAAAAGTTTTATCTTTTCCAGTCTTGCAGAGATTTAATTAACCAGGCCCAATGGGTTGTACCTCAATGCTTTTCAATGTGCTCGGAAAGAGATAGAGACCATACACATAACTGAGCGTCATGTCTAATGCCTTCAGTCATATAGTCAGGTTGAAAAAAGACATAAGCCCATCAAGTTCAACCACTAGGGAAATAAACATTTCCCAGATAAAAACCCTATGGAAATAGTTGAGCCAGATGATCAATCATAATTTATTGCCTTTTACATCTAACACTACTTTTGAGGGGAACCAATTAACTAACCAATATGTTTTGGGATGTAGAAGGAAACCCTTGCAAACATGAGGAGTGCTAACTACTGAGCCACTTTGCTAACCATTTTTATGTAAACAATCCTTACCTCCCTTGCATCAAAATCTTGGCACCTCGGACCTTCCTGTTTCAAAAGATATTTTGTACCTTGCATTGGAATTCACTACATTTAATTCATATTAATAAGAGGTTCCCTCTAAATCTCTAAAAGAAAGGGGAAGAAAAAAATGACCAACATTGTGAGGAATAAATCCACTTCTTCATTGTTTCATCTTCATTATCATTATTTAATTCACCTCTTTCCCGCAATACAGCAAAATTTTATATCTCATTGCCTCACAGAAAGTAATCATGCCGCTTTTATTCTCTGTCTGAGAAATGTCAACAAAAATGACATTAATTATTAATATTCTTGGAAAAAGTTATGCTGGGAAAGCACAAACTTTATTAAACAGTACAGTCAGAAATCAAGAAATAAAGAGCATTGTAATATTGCCCCATGTCTGATCTAGAATGCAATAACATTACCATGATCAATTCATCTTTTGTTCTCAGTCTGTAATGGTGTCTCTGGTGCTAATAATTTAGGGACGTGATTGCTTTCATTACTGAGACACTATTTTTCTTCGATGAAAATTGCAGGAATTTCTTCTCATTTCACTTTAGGCCATTGCAATTGCTTTGCTTACATTTGACAGCGTCTTTTCCATCAAAAAAAAATATGGTTGCAATCAAGTATTGATTTGAAAGTTGGAATAGAATAGCCTGAAGGACATTTTCCAAGGACAAAGGCTAAACAGTTATCATATAAGTGTTTTATCATTGTTTCTGAATGTTTTCTTTATTTTTT
>NC_092858.1:144329293-144337377 GCF_032062135.1 Pyxicephalus adspersus
ATTTATGTTACCTTCTGCATGTTTGCTTGGCTGCACTGCTTCTTCCCTAAAAGTTCCCAGGCTGGGCTCTGCTTCCTCTATAAATGGAACACCAGCCTTTTATAGTAAAATAGTAAATTACCGAGGTGCCATTATTTGTCACAAGAGCAAGTCCAGAATAGTTTTATCCTCAAGAGTTGAATACCTAAAATCACCCTTACTGGCACCTTACCAATGCACTTTCCCAAAATGGCTAAATTGGGCTGAATCTTCTAAATTTCAGGGCAATTTTGTGCAAAGAGCTAAAGTAGCAGCTGCTCAAATGTGCTTAAACCGAGTAAAGGAAGATGTACATGGCTTCGGTAATACAATGGACAATGTAAAAATTCTGAACAACTCGAACTCTTTAAAGTTATTTAAACTGTTACCAAGTTCTCTGTAATAGGGGTACCATACACGGATCTAAGTCAAAGACAGTAGGTTTATTGACCTGTATAGCATCATTCTAAGATTAGCTAGAAATCAAGAAAGAATATAAATATAATCCTATTAGTGATCATATATAGGATAGTACTATACATAAATATACCAATAATAATGATGTTCTTTCTAAAACCTTACTATCACTACACCACAGTCCATCTACAACACAAGATGAAGAACTGATTAGGGCCCCAGTGTTTGTTTTACTGTTTATAATCTTGGTCTACTTATGCACTTGAATATAGATTAACTAATTCATTCTGATTTTTATTTAAACAGGTGTTTTTTTTTTTATTTTAATGAGTTTTTGAAAGAGTGGTGATATTAAATTACCTTCCAATAAACACAATAATTAATTAATGCTCTAAAAAGCAGACAAGCAAACACAAGATATGAACATAACTTTCCTTTTTAATGTGTTGACTGGTATAAATAAATAGGCTACATGACAACACTATATTTTCATACCATCTCCCTGCCTTGTTGAGGCCGTGGTTAATTAAACCCAGGGATCCACTTTGACGAAGATGGATGAAGTTGTTTAAATTATATCGGTTGAGCAAATAGCTACTTATAGTACTTTCCCATGGAGAATTAGCCTAATAAGATGTTCATTTATGGCTTCATTAGTCAATCTTTCAGCTGGATAGAAATGGAGAATATGTAGTAGAATTTACTGTACACCTTCCCTGACCTACAGATATTTAATATGAATTACCATATAATTTGTTCAATCCTAACAAAGGAATTACAACTGCATGATGGTGTATGGCAGAGAGACATTTGTCATCTTATAGTGGAAACTTCAAATTCACTTATTCGTGACTGGTGAAAATGTTGGATTATCATAGATCTTAAACTGACATTGAAAAAATAAGTCCACTAACACATGCCCATACTCCACAAAATCAATCAATATCTGCATATCTGTAATAATCTCAATTTCTGCTTTTAAATTGTTTTAATAATTCAGCCTTACTTACCAAAGAATATTTGATTTTTAACTTTCATATTTTCTCCTGTAGAATCAAATGTGTCAGTCTGTTATGCTAATATGTTATGCTATCCTATCTCATGCCTGAGCTTCGTGCTGATAACAGACAAAAATAAAACATAAATGCTGCCAAGATTACATAAAAGAAAACTAATAGATTTATGAGTTGACATTTTACCCTCCTTAGAGGCAGATTTGCTAAAAGTTTGGTAATGTTTACAAGTGCTTGAATATGTATTTGATTTATGCAATTGTGCAGATAAATTAAGTAAACAGTGTTCTTCTTTTTATCTGATTGGATAACTGAGCTGATGCATCACAAAACTGGCCTGATTTAATAAAGCTCTCCAAGGCTGGAGACGATGCACTTTTTTCAGTGAAGCTGGGTGATCCAAAAAACCTGAAATGGATCTGGTCCAGAATTCAAAACATTTGCAAGCAAATGACTTTGCAGAAATCCATTCATAGTTTGCTAGATCACCCAGCTTCACCGATAAAAGCGTATCCTCTCCAGCCTTGGAGAGCTTTAATAAATCAGGCCCATAGTGTCTGCCTTCATGGATGCCTTTTTGCCTGACACCAATCTTCTGTTCCAGCAATGGGCCTGATTTATTAAAGCTCTCCAAGCCTGGATAGAATACACTTTCCTTAGTGAAGCTGGATGATCCAGCAAACATGGAATGGATCTGGTCCAGGATTCAAAGCATTTGCTAGCAAATAGTAAATGACTTTAAAGAAAGACATTCCAGGTTTGTTGGATCACCCAGCTTCAATGAAGAAAGTGTATTCTCTGCAGCCTTGAAGAGCTTTATTAAATCAGACTCAAAGAAAGAGTCAAAGTGAATAACAGCACATGCATACCAACCTTTCCAGGTCATAATATAGAGTACTTTAATAAATTTGACTGCACAGTATAATGTTGAAGATGATTCACCTTGCCATAATTTTAAATTTCAATATTTTTTATTATTTTTAATCATATAAAACACAAAATAATAAATATATTATACAGAGACATCTACTATTTGCGATATACAAAATTAATGGATTGTGCTATTCCCAGCTGTTAAACTATAATTAAATCAAATAGTTTCATAAAATATTATTTTGATTTTACTTATGCTTCTGTCTCAATTAATATCTAACCTAAACCAATAAGTAACTGAAAAAAAGGGAAAGATTTACCAAAACATTTATATATAATCAACATACACTAAAAACAAAAATACAAATCGTTTATCATAATCCAGTTTAATTTAGAGAAGATTCTGGAGATATGGTAGGCTTTTTCCAGGCTTTCTCTAATGCAATCCTACCCCGCACGAGTATCATTTTAATCAACTTCAATATCGATTTGGAAGAACCAAGTCCACTTTACTAAGTAGGGCTGCCTCAGGAGAACTACAAATTTCACGTTGCAAAATCCGTGAAATCATGTTAAACACTTCATCCCAATATTCCCTGGCAATTGGGCATGCCCACCAAATGTGTATCATGGAACCTTTGACAGGGCAACCTCAAAAGCACATTGGAGAAATTGATGGGACATACTTACCTATTTTGCTTGGTACCTTGTACCATCTGAGCATCACTTTATTGTTTGGCTTGCACAAGAGCAGAATTCAGGGACACCCTGGATAAAGAGTATGCCATTTCTCCCCACTCCTCTAGTTCCCATGTTTTGCCCAATTCAAATTCCCAATCCAGCAAATATTTCATTTTGCCAGAGGGGGCCACCAAGGCTGAGTAAATAATAGAGATTTGCCCTTTTATAGATGATATAGAGGCACAGGTTCTTTCAAATGGAGTGGACCTCGTAGGTCTCCGAGTTTGCCTGATTATATTGTTAACAAATGAGTAAAGTTGTCGATACCAAAAATACTCCATGATCGGGGCCTCTCTTTTACTGGTCAAGTATCCCGAAGTAAGCACTGCTCAAACATCTATCAAATCTTTCAAGCTCCTAAAACCTTTTAAGGTCCACCATTTAAAATGTTCCAGATATAGACCTGGTGGAAAATCTGGGTTGTTCCAAAGCGGGGTTAAAGGTTTATAACTTTTCATGGTTTCATGGAATACCTTTCCCAAAGCTAAATAGAATGTAACAAAGAGGGACATCTTATTTCCCCCCCTAGGCTTTTTCTGTTTCCACAAAAGAACTTCTATTGAGCCCACAAAGTTTTCATGATTCTCCATCTCTACCCATTGAGGTTGAGTACGGGGCAAATTACTCATTGACATTTGTGATATCTGTGCTGCTACATAGTAATGTTTAAGGTTTGGAACTCCCAGTCCTCCCATTTCCTTAGAGTGGCCATTTTCGATTGAAGGAGCACTATTTCTTTCAGGGGAACTCTAATTGGGAGAGTTGTAAATAGGTATAATAAATTCGGGAGCATATTCATCTTGACGGCAGCAATCCTCCCCAACCATGATGGGGGTGACTGAGACCACCTCTGGAGGTCAGCCAGAAGTTTCTTAATCAGGAGGGTATAATTATACTTGTAAAGATTTCTATAAAAGGATGTCCAATTTTTACCTAGATATTGTATAAATCCATAACCCCCAACTAAAGTCAAACTGATGTTTATTGGCATTTATCATTCTTATCGATATATATTTATATTGAGAGCTTGGGACTTGACTCTATTCACCTTAAGACCTGAGCAGAAAGCAAACTCATCTAGTAGTTTAAAGAGATTAGGCAAAGTAGTAACCAGGGATGTAATAAACATCAATATGTCATCCGCAAATAATGCACATTTGTGTTCTACGTTACCGTACATGATGCCCTTAATGTTTAATATAGTATGTATTGCTTTCGCTAGTGGTTCTATCACCAAGGCAAACAAAAGGGGGGAAAGTGAACATCACTGCCTAGTTCCCCTTTTGATTAAAATGGTGTCAGAAAGAAATCCTTCTAAGGATATTTTAGCTTCCGGAGTATCATAAAGAGCCAACAATGGGTTAATAATGTGCCCACCAAAATCCATATTTAAGAGCACCTGGAAAAAATATTTCCATGATAAATTGTCAAAAGCTTTTTGGAGATCAAGTGAAAGCAACATGGCCTGGCGATGTGGTCACCCATCCCAATTAGAATGCACAACCGATATAAGGTCAATTGCTCTTCTTGTTTGTCTGGGGCCTGTCAATGTTGTATGAAGCCCACCTGGTCTGGATGAATATAAGCCCCCAAGAATTAAGTTTAGAAAGGTTAAGTTCTGGAAGAAAAACCTCTATTCCCTCTGGGGATTTTAAGTTCACCGAATTATACAGTTGACCGTAAAAATCTTCAAACGTTGCCAATATTTTCTCTGGATTCTGAGATAGCCTACTATCTTTAAGCTTAATTTTAGGGAGGACATAAGTTTTTAGTCTAGGATTAAGTTTATTGACCAAAAGGCTACCTGGTTTATCCCTCCACACGAAAAATGTATGTGCCAGCCAGCGTATCGATTTCTCTGCCCTAGTTGTAAGGATCAAATTAAGTTCTGTTCGCTTAACCTCCAGTTGCCTTTTTAACCCAGACAATGGATTCTTTTTATGTTGTTTTTGTAGCTCATGGCATTCTTTAAGTTGGTCTTTGATCAATGTATTTTGATTTTTCCTACAAGAGGAGCATATTTTTATGAGTTCTCCCCTAATGCATGCCCTGTGAGCTTCCCAATTTATAGCTGGAGAAGTATCACTAGAATTATTAATCAGAAAATAGAGTTGTAACAGCTCTTCTATTTTTCTTTATATAGCTGGCTCTGAGATCAAATTTTCATTGAGTCTCTATCAGAACCCCAATTGGGTCCTGCTGAAACCCCTTAAATAAACAGCCAGTGGATCATGATCCGACCAGGGGGTTGACAAAATACGAGCCCCTAGAATACCTGAGAGAAAATGGGGTTGAATAAATACATGATCAATACACGAATATTGATTATGGGCATTTGAAAAGTACGTATAGTCCCTAGTGGAAGGATTAATTTCCCTCCAGGAGTCCATGAGGTTATATTTTCCTAATAAAAGAGAAAGATGATGACTCTTATTTGGGGGGTCTCTATATTTACTCAATTTTGTTTTATCCAGGATATGATCCAACGCTATATTTGTATCCCCCATCAATATAATAGACCCTTAATGTTAACTGTCCATTGTTAGGGGTGTAGTAGGAAACCACTGGTATCAATTGGGTATTGCCTATTACCATTATAAACCTTCCTCCTGGATCTCTCACAATTTTTTGAGGACAGAAGTTCAGGCTTTTTCTAAATCACAGTAGGACCCTACATTTCTTTTTATCCAAATTTGTACTGTAAAATATAGGATAATTTTTATGTAAATATTTCGGAAGTGATTTATTGGAAAAATGTTTCCTGCAACTTTTAGTGAATCATAGTAGTGAAATGCTTTAGATCTTTTAATCGGGGAATTAATTCCCATAACATTATGTGAAAGAATTGTTATTTTACGTGAAGCATTGTGAACATAAAGTGAATCAATAGACATCAAACTCTAAAAGAATATGTGCCAGTGTGTGCATATAATTTAAAAGGAAGTCCTCCAAAAAATTAAATCTTTTAAAAAAACAAAAGATAAAAAAATTAAAAATTAAAAATTTAAATAAACAAAATTCAAGAAAACAACAAAAGCTAGTAGAATTATTCTGAACAATTCTGAAGAAAATACGGTCCACCCCCACTTTCCAGGAAGAACCTAGTCCCGGCCTTTGGGGAAGGACCGCCCCCCCAAGCTTCCAGGAGCTTCCATAGGCTCCATCTATTCAGGGACAGATTGCCTGGGTCACAACAATAAATAAAGAAAAAAAAGAGATTATCCAAATTTTTAGCAGAGATATATAAGCGTAATTAGTAGTGTAGTTATTATATAAACCATAATATATCTATCATCCTGCATATAGCAACTATTCCACATCAATAAATGAGCCAAACCTATTATAGAAAAGTGTCCAGAGTGTCCTTTCAAGACATTTTTGCTAGTGTTTACCCCCTGCCTTTACTTTTTGCCATAATGGACACAGGGTAGTTAAAGCCTCCATCTCTGTTGTGGGTGGTGCCACTTCCCTTGGAATAAAGTCCACATCTTTAAGGAGTTGTTCACCTTCAGCGAATGAAGAAAAGGAGAAGCTCTTCCCTTGTGCTTGAAAAATCTATTTTAAAGGGAAAGCCCAACTATATTTGACTTATGGTTAACCAGAACAAGGGCTTAAGTGCCCTCCTAGGCTGGATAGCCTTGGGGTGCCATCCGATCTTGGGGCCATCAGAGCTCTATGGGCTCTGTCAATCTCCAACTGGGACTTCAGGAGCTCTGATAATACTTGAGTGCCTCCTATGTTGGATAGTAAAAGGTGTCAGGTCTGAGAATGTTTAAATTTGATAACCTTCCATATTGATATGTTCCAGACCTCTTGTTACTTTCATTAAGGCTTTCAATGAGGCTTAACTATCACATCCCTTGGGGTGCCATCCGATCTTGGGGCCATCAGAGCTCTATGGGCTAGGTATTGAGTCTCAATTAATTTGCTGTTGTACGCTGTGAGCAGCACTTAATGATGAATCAAAAGACGGAGGTTGTTGTAATCTATAAGCAGGAGGCATCTGTTCTCACCGGGGGCTAGTTAGTAGTGATGGAGGCGAGGATTCCTCTAAATATCCTCTCCAAATATCATTAAGACCTCCATTCCTACCTACTAGCGATGCCTCTTTGCCACCTGAGGTACAGAGCTTACAGCTGTTTGTTCGTCCTGAGCGGTCTCCATCTTGGATGCCGGCTGCAGTGCCTGAAACCGTGGTATACGGTCTTTGTTCTTTGTCCCCACTTCCCGGTCATAGTTGAGTTTGAGCGGAAAGGATCTATGTGGCTGCTCTTACCCGTAGCGTGGCTGTGTGCTTGCTCATGCCTATTGCGTGGCTGCCGATCCACGCTTTCAGGGAGGCTGTTAAGGGTGTCAATCCGACAAGGCTGTTAAGGGTGTCAATCCGACTAAAGTGTTTTTAACAAACTTAAAATTCCTGAACAGGCAACATTGGCCTTGGGAGATTTCATGGCATTATGGAAACTGTTCAAAGGAGTGCTGCTCACATGGAGTCTTGTTACTCCCCCAAAACAGCAACAAAAAACTGGTTTGAAGTGGGTAGGTGAAACCTGTAATTGGAGGAGCTTGTGCCCAGTTGGTTATCTATTTTGCTTGTGGAACCATAGAGTTGGCTAGGAACTAGAATACCTAAAATTCCTACTTTGGATATGTAATGTGTGTGATATGTAGAATGTGAGCATATTGACTTCACATGCTTCTAGAACACACCAGAACTAATAAAACTCTGAATATTCTGTTATTCAGTGGTCATGGTATTGCTTTTGAAAGCACTGGAGTTTATTTTCTTAACTTTGCTCTTTTATTTTTCTTATTTGTTCGCTTCTTTATTATTTGTCTACTTCTGTAATGAATGGCTTTGCTAACCCAAAGAAAAGACAGAATGTGGAATGTGCAGACACCTTGGCACTTTAGAGCACATAATATAAAACTAACATTAATTAAAAACCATAAAGCCATATCATTAGAAACAAGGATATACCTAAAAATGTATAACTGTTCTACCTGCCTTTCTGGGTTTTT
>NC_092858.1:144339014-144344077 GCF_032062135.1 Pyxicephalus adspersus
TATTATTTCTTTAATTCTCATACTCTGCCAAGATAACATAAGTGAGACAAATACTGTAATTGATCTGAGGGGTTATGAACAAGAAGTCAAAAGACTGATAGTTATCAGGTAATGTGCTTTTCAGTATACAATACATTCAGAATACAATGATCATAAATGATTTTAAAGCTCGAACATACTGCAAATGTAACTAGACAGACCAAGCAGAGAGGTTTTATGAAAATCCTAACTCAAATATAAAGCCTAAATAGGATTCAGTTAGTATTTCAAACATTACACTGTTTAAAATAGCTTTCTCCATGAACATCTCTAGGGAGTTCTTTTTAACACCAAGTTTCTGTACACAAAATTGTTTAAACTAACTAGTTCACTTTCTAAGATACTTTTAAACTATAATTTAAATTTCACATTCTCAATTCGGAAAAATTAAAGTTTCATCTATCTTCATAGAATTTATTCTTTTCACATACTGCTGCCAAGTCTGCTGTTAGCTGCACTATGATCTGTGAGATAAAATAGAGTGAGCACCCCTACAGCCATGGTTACGTACATGGGGCATATATGTAGAGTCTTGGCTGTGAAACTTGTAACCAAATAAGAACTATAAAAATGATGAACTCTTTTCTCTTACTTGTGTGAGAGAGAGGGGCACACTGCACTGATGTATAGTCCTACCCTCAGGAACTTCCACAGGAGAGCGCTGAAAATATTATGTAAGATCTGAGCAGTGAAGGTAGAATTGATGTTAGAGGAGATCTTATGTTAAAGAAAGTCATAAGGGAAACATAGAGGCTTCCAAGGCCTTTTCCTACAAACATTTCTTAGTGACCTGAAACAAGAATATAGACCCTAGACCTTTTTCCCATTTAGTGCTTTTAGTCCTCCCATCTTGCTGTCGATGACATGGCTTGATCAAGTGAGACCCAATATGTTCCCATCTCGGTGTTCTAATAAACCTGGCAACATGAACGTGAATTTGGTAAATACGTCTCTATCTAACACCATGGAACGTTCAGAAGGGGAGAGTGGACTTTATTTAGACTAAAATTTCCCCCTCCTATTTTAAAGAAATAAGAGTGCTTTTCTAAAGAATTTTGACTGTTCACTTACCTAGGTCAGGGGTCAGCAACCTTTACTATCAAAAGAGCCATTTTGCCTCCTCTTCCACTAAAGAAAAATAGTCTGGAGCCGCAGAACATAACACAGTTTATAAACTTTTAAAAGTTTTAATATTTTTTTAATTTTACCTGTTACACTCCGGAGCCGCAGGTTGCAGACCCCTGACCTAGGTGAATTATTACCTTAATAATGAAATTTATCAAATTGCACAATCAGGTTTCTTTTGGTGGCTAGATATATTACAAGGTTGTGACATTTAAACAAGAATATTGTCTGTAGAACTGGAATAGAAGGGTGGGGCTTTGTCATTGAAAGCAAAATGCTAGGGGTTACAGTGTAGATTGGGCTTGAGGCTCCTGGCTTGTGTAGGGTCTGGACAATAGACCACTGGAGAATGAGCATCGTTCCCAGTTGTTGGAGACTTAGCTTTACTGGAAGAAGACAATAGAGAGGGGACTGAGGATACTGTTGCTGCAGAGACCCACTGCGTAGATTAGATGCTTCTCTCAATACCTGTCATGAAAGGTCAATGAAGAACTTTAGTTGAAGGTTCTGAAGGTCAGCTGACTGTTGATTTTGATTTACTGCTACAGAGTTTGAACTGCCTGAACCTGACAGTCTGTGGCCCTCTGTCATTAATTTTTTTTTGACACAGTGGAAGGAAGACCCAGTAAAATTCACTCCCTCATGCGTTTGGGCCGAGGGCAGGGGTGGGTTGAGTGCTTCATCAGTACATAAACAGAGAGAAAGGTACAGGTGAACATAGCTGAGCAATGCTGCTGATCATTTTACACCTTCTTTAAAAACAGTCTAATAGTACATTTTATCATATGTGTGTATCAATCCATGAAGAGCTTTTAATAGAATAAGCACAGTAACAATTACAGTAACTTTGAAAACGTTGCATATTTAAATTAAACTTGTGGGTAGTAATGGACATTGCCTAATGTATTTTTTGGATAACAAACTAAATCACTTTAATGCTGTAAATTGGTGCTCTAAATAAAAGCATGCCCTCATGCCATGGTGCTGCTTGGGCATACTGTCTATATACTTACATTGAAATACTATTTTTGACAGCAAAGTATTGTTTTTGTTTTGTTTCAAATTTCACAGAGGAAACCATTACTGCTGGTGATGTTACCATAACCAATTTCAAAATTGTAGCCATGTGCAATATCAGTTAGTATATTAGCCTCTGATTTTGCATCACAAAAATGATTTTCTGTTAAGTTATCCAATAATGTAGTCCTGTAATTCCCAGTTACATATTCCGTGTAGTATATTTCCATAATAATTAATTGGAAGTATTTAAAGGCACTGCAACTTCAACCTTCAAAATATCCCAAGTCATGCTCACAGAAACGTAACACCCTTAACATATTAACAGTTCATAATTTGTGGCTGAACTGAAAAATTAAAAATGTGTTACCTCATTTAATGATTCTAGCACCAACTCCAGACTGATATTTTCACACTTTAAATGAAGTGGTTTGGACACTTCTACAGCTGACTGGATTATTTAATGGTTCTGTAATATTCTATGTAATCACTTCTTTAATCACTGGTTTTAAATAACTTTTAATATGAGACATTATTCATGCTAAATACATTGGGCACAAAGTTTTATTATCACTATACTGGTATGTTTCAGCTTATATTTCATAACTAAATGTCACAAGGTTGATTTACTAAAGGTTTACCAGGTCAGCAAATTTGTGTTCTCTTTAAGCAGCCAATCAAGTTAGCAGAAATTGCTAATGATTACTTATCCCTAAATTGGGTCTGAATTAGACCCAGATTTGAATTTTTAACATTTTCCATAAAAAACTACTATAAAAAGCCATTTTGCCTAGAAATACATTCACATATGTGAAATGAAGTCAGCAACAAGTATAAGCAACTTCCCAAATGCTGGACCTTTAAATTGGGAAACAGTGCATATGTATGAATTAGGTTGTGATTTAGCAATGTCAATGGGTCCACAGTGCGCCAAGTAAAAGGCCAATGTTAGGAAAAGCCGTAGGTGAAGGGTATGAAATGGGGAAGGTTTTAAGGGAAAAGGGCCTGGAGGGATGCTAGTAGAAAGGTGAGGAAAAGAGCAGCAATTAATGTCAGGATGGCAAAGTCAATGGTGATGAGGTAGAGGGAAGAGAGTCGCTTTACAATCAGCTTAGTAAGAGAGGTTGCAGATGTGGGGCATTACCATGGAAAGTAAAGCAGTGGTGATGCCTATAGCAGTAAAATGTAACATCACATCAGTGTTTGTTAGTAGGGTGTTGGTTGCGCCTCCAATGGGGATGTCTAGTCAGATAATCCACAGACATCATGACAGCAGAAATTTTAAGAACTCGGTAAAGCATGACTATCCTTACAATATAAAATTTCCATTAAAAAGTCTTACAAGGGAAAATATTTAGACTAAGGTATTACTGAATTCTAATTTCACGTATATATGCTTTGTAGTAGTTTAAAATCACCTAGTTCACTTAACTACTTCTTCTACTAAGCTAACTCTACCCGTACCCAACAAATGAATACTTTCACTGTACAGAATGATGGAGGGAAAGAGGAGGAGGTGTTTAGCTGAGAGGTTAGGGAAGTCATAGACTAAATTGGTAGCTGAAGGAAGTTCTGATCAGAAGGGATCCCCAAAGGGCTTTCCTAGCTAACAAGGTAAAAAAAGATGCTTGCTAATTTTGCAGATGTTACTTTAAAAGTTTTAAATTATTGATAGGTACAAAGTATAACTTAAGTCAAGCCTTTTTTTGCCATCCCATTTGGGAGATTTTCTTTAATGCCCAGCCTCATATAGTTCCTCAGACAATGTCTGACATTTTTGACAAATGACATTGGCTGATTGAGAGCAGATAGACGATAGGTAGATATAAAGTGTAAATAGATATATATTTTTCAGATGGATATCAAAACAATGTACACGCTGAAATGATTTGCTTTTCTTTATGAGATCTTGCTTGATTTATTTTGTTTATATAATGTGCTATGACTCTGTTCAGATTGAATTAAGATTTATATCCCTAAATGATACTACGTAACCAATAGCACAATGTAAAATATTACTGAATTGTGTTTACTAATCACTTGTAACGGCATAAAGTTGTTTTATTAACATCTTTCAGAGTTATTTTGCATTCAAATACAGAAAAATGGTGAACATTCTATTTTCAGAAATATTTTGTAAGTTGACAGGTGGAGGGAAAAGTAAGGCATTATTATGCTTCATATATCAGAATTATTTCACATTGTAGTACAACAGTGACAGAAAGGAAAAAAACAAAACAAAACACCTTTGTATCATGTTAGGAATATTTGTAATTAGTATTTAAAGCATGTACTGAATATATAATGAACCCACTTGTAATATGCAAAAATAAGTAGCTCACAGTAGGATAAGTGCAATGTACTTCATTTATTAATGCTTTATGTATTCTAAAAAAAACTACTTGGGTAATAAATTCCAAGAACCCTATTTACATACCCAAATATTTCGTCCAGGTCCTGAATGTTTCATCTTTAGTGCTGCAGAGTTGCAGGGTCGTTTTCTAGATGCCCATATTGTTGTCCGGGGCATTTCTTTTTAGCTTTTCAGCAGCAAGTACTTTCAGGTTCAAGAAGACTGTAGTAGTGTGATAACATTGCAGTGTGGAGCAGCAGAAAGACCATCTGGTGGATTATCTGGACTACATCATTGGACCATTGATCTACATTCCTGTAAGAGGTACTGTAAAGGTAACATGACAACAGCTGAGATAAAAAAAAAAAGGTTTACAAGTTATCTTTTCTAAATTGGAAATGGATGGATGAAGAAGAGGGCAAAAAATTTGACACACTAGCAGAACATGTCCTATGGGTCAGTCATGTTCAAACCAATGCCCCTGATTCATCAAGCAAAATCGGATTATCGGTCGCGCATTCGTATTAGC
>NC_092858.1:144347253-144348369 GCF_032062135.1 Pyxicephalus adspersus
CATTCATATGAGGGATATTATGGAGAAGGGAGGTATTGGAGTTCTCGAAAAGTAGGAATGTCCACATGGAAATAATATTACGTACATTTGTGCAATTTACAATTGGACTGGATTCACAGTCCCTATTGTCCAGCCCCATATAATGCCCCAGGCAAATTGCATAGGCTGACTGAGAGCAGATAGAACAGCATATATTAAATGGGTGTACACTTCTGCTAGTTGTCATAGAAAACAGGAAACCTGCAACAGTAGACGATAAGTAATACATTGGTTAACCAACCTCTAAAAGTTCAAAGGTTAATGTAAAACAAAGTATTTTTAATTAAAACATATTTCCTGTGCTTATTTTCTTCAAGTTGCTTTTTTTTCTCTGTAAGTGGTCTTGATACAGCCTTCCCAGTTATTAACTAATTTAACAGTAGCAATGAGAATGGGATCAAAATGAACAATATTAAAGTAATCAATCATCCCAAACCAGTAAAATTCCCACATTTCTAGGTACTGACTGTTATAGTTTTTCTGGATATAGGGACATGGGTAATTTTTCCAGGCTAGCAACACTAGGCTTGTATGCTTAAAGGCTCATTTTCATGCTAGAGGCTAATGGAGAAGCTAAAGTATACTGTTCTAATTCATGTATTTAGCACTTTGTATCATTCACTCCCTTGTGTCCCCTGCTAAACCAAGTAACCATCTACTTTTCAACCACCACTCAGAAATGTTTTTTTTAACAGAAGAATTGTAATTTTGGCAACTGTTTAGAAATTTCGTTAAGTGCTATACTTGTTACAGATTGCTTTAAAAAAAGCTGGATATTTTTCTAGAAACACAGAATATAACTGGGTATTAAGTCACCAATCGGTGGTCCGTGAGAAAATTTTGTGGGTCCGCAGCTCTGGCCGGCGCACCCCGAGCGAGGTCAGGAGAAGGACCCTGCTGGGAGGGCGCACCGGCCAGAGTCGTGGACCATGTCCTCTGTACGGATTGGTAACTCAGACCTGCGATGGGAGAGTTGGTGGGTTCTGGCATCATGACGTTCCTCTGGGGGGAAGTTTCTTCCTCTTTGAGTGACACCCGGCTCCCCGCGTGGAGCAGGTAAATTTAGTGGTTCGTGGG